>NW_026945908.1:0-27035 GCF_034702125.1 Engraulis encrasicolus
TGTCACATGACGTGACGTTCCCACTAGCTCCAGTGAGCCCTTTGTTTCAAATCACACTCGAGCGGTAAACGCTGAGAAGCACGTATACTTTGGCTGTGCCGGCGGTGAAATTACTCCTTCGACACGATTTCATTACAGATTTGAATCAACTTCTAATCAAGCCACGCTGAACCCGAGGAAAATTGCGCTGAGCAACCCGTCGTATTTATTAAAATCAGTACAGCGCAGAAGGCAACCGCACTTTAGAGCGTCCTATCCTGGACTGAACTTTACTAAGGCAACCTAGCATACTCTTGCGCTGACCTGGACGGGAAGCGGTGGCAAACAAGGAACAAGACAATTAATGTAACCACTGTTTTTTTTTTAGTATTGATACACGTATTGCAAGATCTAATTTGTAAGCAAGTCAGTCAGAACACGAAAGCCGGGCTCATTAGACTGCCTTTACTGGTCGCTTTGTGAAACCACCTCCATCCTGTCTTTCTTTTCATTTGTCTTATAATTTATTTCGGTTCGGCTGTGGCCAAGTAGCTTTGAAGGGGAGATAGGTGCTGCAGGGATCCCTACCCTATAGATATACATATGTGAGTTGTAAACAAGTTAATCCGTGTGTTAACCCTTGTAGTGTGTAGTGTACGGCCCTGAGTTGGCCCAGCTTGTTGTGCTGTGTAAAGAAGTTAACTCTTGTGTTAACCATGGTAGTGTGTAGTGTACGGCCCTGAGCCGGCTCAGCTTGCCCTGTAGTTACACCGGGTGGGATTATTCAGGCCCGTTTCTAGGATTTTGGGGGCCCTAGGCAAAGGGGTTGTCGGTGCCCTAGGGCTTTTTTTTGGGGGGGGGGGGGAGGGGGGTTGGGCTCCTGACGGGGAAGCCACGGCGCCAGAATTTCTGTTTCGGATGGGCCAGACCATTTTTGGATGGCACTTCAGTCATTGTCACATACTGTAGCCTACCAATACAACATCATGTCACATGGAAACATAATGAAACAAACAAGTCACCTTAGACAGTGTTGTGGCTATGCAGGGCAACACATGCATGAAGGGCAATGAATGCATTAAGAGCACGCATACACCAGCATTTTTTCGGTGAGGAAATGCAATCTAGGTATTATGATAACTAGTCCCTCCAGTTCATTTTATGAAACTTTATGAAGAAAGACCTGGGAAAATATAGCCCATTCCATTCAGTAGGCTCATCTCAAATGAAAGTAGGCCTATATGGCCCAATCAGGGTTTTTTTTTACCCTACCACGAAAATCATGCTCTGCATTGCCAATCACAAATAAATAATGGTCTAATCTTTCCAACCACTTTGAGAATCTAACCGAGGGTGCTCCATTTGTGCAAAAGGAAATATTGACTCGTAAAACAATAGGCGTAGCCTACAGTTCAGAAACTCAAGGCTGAGAAACGAATGAGCAGGCACAGTGGGGTTGGGGGATGTGATATTGGTAAGCCAGAATTCTGTAACCAAGCCAAGGGGGGTCTCCCCGACTTACTATATAGCCTATTTTTTCGTATTGCATCCATCACGCACTTGAAAATACAATCCAAATGTTTGTGTTATTAGTAGTACCGCAGCAAACACGAATAGGCAGCGACCAAGGATCACTGAACAACCTCCGCGGTTGACAACTGTGTTATAGGGACCAATATCCCGGTGTCCTTACCTTGCGTTGTCTTGACCGCAGAATGTATCCCAGAATGTATCCCAACCTCTAACTGTAATCCACGCGTTTCCACAATCATGGTCCCAAATTCCAATGTGTAACCCCACATATAGTAATAGCAAGAAATGGACTATTGTGCTACAATTTAGCTATCCCACTCATCGCACTTGTGACTCCTGTTATCCGATAGGCATTACATTGTTCATTCGTTTCTTCTTGCGTTTGTCCACATCCAAAACAGTTCCGTGTCGAAAAAAATGTGCGTTATTGAACAATCGACGTTTGCAGTGCTTACAGCACGTGGATGTTTTTGAAAACATAGGCTATGTAAACTGTAGGCTAAATGAAGCATCTCGCTGTCTGTGCGATGTCAACTGGCCTGGGACAGTCTGGTGGTTTGGCAGCAGTACAGAGAGTAGCCTAATGTGTCGTCTTCAAGATTAACTTTTGTTATAAAAGCAACTGTCTCCAAAAAAATTTAATGTAAACTGGCGTCTGCGTAACATCCAGTGAGAGAGATTGTGTCGCTCCATTTTCAGTTTGTATTTGCGTGGAATATGATGCTTGAACCAAATGGAAGGGGGGCCCCCTCCAGATGGGGGTACTTTGACTATATTGTCGATGCGCTCGCTGTTCGGCAATTGACATTTTCACGTTGTCGCTGATGCAAACCTATTGGAAGGGGGCCCCCTCGAGCAAGGGGGTATTAGGGAGGCGCTGTCGCTTCCCTCGCAGCAGAGCCCTTCATACAGGCAACGGTGCCATATTATGAAGCTATTTAAAATCGTCATTGCTGTTGGGTACATAACCTGTCGTCCTTGGGGGCCCCACCTACTCGGGGGCCCTAGGCAACTGCCTACATTGCGTACCTTAACGCAACGGGCCTGGGATTATTATTAGTGGGGTGGGCACAGTACTTGCCACAGCCGGCCTATTCAGTTTTCTGTTTATTTTTGTTCAGTTTCAAGACATTTATTTTTTTGTGAATAAATTAAATTACTTGACAACTAGCTTTAACCCTCTGAGGTCCGAGTGCCCTTCAGAGGGCAATTTGACATGTCTCCAAAAACAAATCTGTAACTCTGTGAGTTTTTGTCATTGAAACATATAAGTCACACCATTAGAAACCTCAGACCTTCCAGATTTCAAATATATATATATATATATATATATATATATATATATATATATATGAAATAAATTATATAGCTGGCCCAATTTAAAGAAAGTGAAAAGAAATCTTCAAATATTCTGTACTCTCTGCCTGTAGCAGCCACACCTATAGCTATTCACATGTAAAGTACCGGTGCTTGAGTGGCTATTCAGAGGTGACAACACGCCCCTTTTCTGCTAGGATAAACACAGCCATGCTGCTCACCTGGCCACAGGACTACGGCCCAATTCGAAACGGGAGGTAGTGACTCAATGACTCTCCTCCTACATAAACATGTCACTGATCAGATAGGTCAAGCTAGCTGATGAGGCAGCCGTTACGAACGGCACTAACGAGTGCGCCGCCTTGCGCATTTGATGTTACGGCGATTCTATGGCGGGAGTTACGTTCATCACGTTAGCGCTTAGCTTACGCATGCTATTTGAACGGTGAATGATCGTCAGACGGCGGAATCGTAAAATAGGCTATAAATAGATCTAGCGACAGCATATTTAGATACTACAATGTTGATTTATGCATTCGATTTTCAATATCTACATACATAAGTGTCAGAATAAAGAGTATGATAAGGTAGTAGCTTGGGTAGGTTTCCGGTTGAGAGGTAGGTGGCGCACAGCATGTTGGGTACCAAGGCAGCGAAGTCAGCATCTGATGTATCCTCGAAATATCCTTGTTACGCCCACAAATGCAGTCAACTGCCGAGAGAGGAAATAAAGCAATTTTTCGTTTCGATCCACACTTCATGACTCGATGTCCAGTTAGCTCACTGGAAGGACAGCTGCCTTCCCTGTTTCGAATTGGGCCAAAGAGAGTGACAGGGGGGTGTGCTATCAGAACACATGGAGATTGACAGGGGGGTGTGGGCCATTAGAGGTTTTTAATACCCATCTCATTAGTATTCAAATGAGACAGGCAGTGGCATGACATAGTGTTTCTTTTTTGCATTTTGTATGAAAACGACAAAACATTTCTAAATGCCCTTTTCACTTTTATGGTGCTAACACATTTGTTTACAAGATTCAAACTTCAAAAGTCTTGGCTAGATATATTTATTGTGTGTTTTCTTGCACTTTTTGAAGACCTCTGAAACCTGTTTTTTTGTACAGTTATGTTTAAACTCAATTTAAATAAAACATGTTTTGTATGATATCCAATTTCACAGCACGAAAAGGGGGATTTGTGACAATGAAATCGTCCCTAATCGTCCACGGACTTGCCTAACTTTCGTCTGATTTTGAGCGCTTGAGAGAATCAAAACTAATAGTTTTGATGACACTTAAATCGCCCAGAAGCGAATCGTGAGCCGCGGACAGGTCTCACAGCAGGGTGTTAATGGCCCAACGATTACCACATGAAAGGCAATGACAGCCAGCCCGGAACGCGGACTAGCCTTGCTCTTATTGGACGAAAAAGACACGTGACTCAAAGTAAAAGAGCTGCGCTATTGGTTAGCAGCTACGACCTTCTATTGGTCACGTTGGATTAATTTATGCATACCGTATACAGTAGGTCCGTATAATTATGCAAAAATTATTATTACTAATATACCTAGGTTGATTTTACTTTGTATATTCACATCATTATATTCACATCATTATAGGCTGCACTGTGATGGGGCTTTAGCATGCATGATGTGAATTTATTATATTTTATTGATAAAATGAAAATGAATGAAATGAAAATGAATTTTTTAACGCTTTTAATATCACACCAAACAATGTACACACACTTTGACAGGAACCATGCATTTCATAAAAATAAATAATTTAAAACTACACACATACCCTGCAAACAATATACTCTATATGCAGTGATGTATACAGCACTCAGGTCACAAATGTACAACTCAGAAACAAACACGGACGGAATCACGGAATGTGGACATTAAAACGGAATTTGGTTATAAACGCGGAATTGCACGGAATTTGCTCATTTCTTATGATAAAATTAAAAATCCATTATTTTCGTCATCATTTATCAGTCTAAAAGACATTTCAAACACAAAATATGGCCACGATATCATATCTGGCCCACGCGAGGTGATGCGCAAAAGTTCTATGCAGATCCATGATCCATGTCAGCGCATGTTGACAGTGAACGCATCTCTCTCCCAAGCGGCGTTTCCGATTGTCCCCCGCGTCCTAACACTGGTCGTCAGAGCATTGAAGAAATCTTAATACTCAACAGCACTCAAATTTTGCTTAGTAGAACAGGTGAGGTGAGGTAAACGCGTTGTCCTGACCGTCTGTTACCAAGACAATGCGATGCGACACAGAAGACGGGTGGCTCTCCACTGCACTTTAATAAACAGTGGAATCATCCGACGCGAGGCACGAGTTTGGAGTTTCTTACAACAGACTTGACCACTGTAAAATAAAAACTGATCAGGCAATGCTTTGATCATGTCTTGTTAACTTTGTTGGCCACGGAGCATAGTGACTAAAAGTTAGCAGCAACTTTGAAAAAGGGTCAAGTCATCATCAGAAGAAAACAGCCGTCTTGTAAAACATGTGTTTGTGTGAAACGGTAGACGGTAGGGACTTTGCGAGGCTATTTATTTAATGCCTACATATAACGTGACCAAAAATGTCTCTAATGTAGCTGCACGTTGCAATATAGCCAAACGTATTCGAGAAAACCTGATGCAGCCCTTGTCCAACAACTTCAATGCACCAGAAGTGAATTTGCCTTCTAGTTGGGTGCGTCACGTGTATTTAATAGAATATATGCGCATGTACATTTCAGCTACCTTATTACCTGGAATATTTTTGAGAGCTGATATTACAAAAAGCTAGTAGGTAATTTTACTTTTCTTTTCTCTACCTACCATTCAACCATGAGTGGTTGGCTCTGTCCACCCACCAGTTTGAACTAAATAACTAAGAAATTTTGTTGGGGGGGTGAAAGGGGAAAATAAGTTCAAAAATGTAAAAAATCCGATTTGGCAAAAAATAAATCTGAAAAAACTGAATTTGAGGAAAAAATAAAAGGGTCATTCCACGCCAAATCTCCGAATCATCCCGCACAACCATCTCAGATTTGGCAGAAAAAAATCAAGGAGGTTCACAAACGTCCCAATAGGAAAAGTGCAAAATTATAGCTCTCAACTCCTCATAGTTTTGTCATTAAAAATGTTTTTGTCAGGTACCCCCCTGACTCGTTTGGAACAGACTTCTCAGAGAGCTCACTTTCAGATTGCCGTATCTAAAAAACTGCTATAAGTAGGTCCTTACAAATTTCAAGGGGTAACATTTGGAACATGTACTTGTGAAATGTGGATTTTCACACATCCTCTTGTCATTTACCACCGTTTTCTGGGGGTTTAAAGTTGCTTGAAAAATTCTCACCTTTGAATTTGTGGGCATCTTTGAAGGACTGTGGTAAGCGCAGTTTTAAAGACAGAGGTTTGATAGGGACAATGTATGTTCCCAACCACTCTGTGCATGTTGTGTTGAAAGACTGATCTTCTGCGATGAACAGTTTAGAAGATATGAAGTCTTTAAAATGGAAAAACTGAAACTTGGTGCCATCTTTGCCACGTTATTTAAAAAAAATGTCACGACTCACCACCGTATTATCAACAGTTTTGGAAAGATTAGATGTCTGTTCTTAACATATCCAAAAACTGGGATGGTATTCTGCCTCATTTGGTCACAATGATTTTTTAAAAACCCTCTGTTGTGTGACTTCCACTGCTCCTATGAAAACCTGATATTGGGGGGCAACTTTGCCATGCTATACCAAAACAATGACAGCTATCACCACAATTAACTGAACTGTTTTGGAAAGATAGCATGTCTGTTTGTAACATATCCAAAAACTGGGATGGTGTTCTGCATCAATGTCTTGTAATGACTCTTGAAAAACCAGTTTGCTGTTACATCAGCAGCTCCTGTGAAAATGCCTAAGTCACATGAATTACCAGGGGCGGAGCTATGGGGGGACAAGCAGGGCATTTGTCCAGGGCCCTCCTGCATTTGTGGTAGGGGCCATAATCATGACCTTTGCAGACTTTTGGGTGCCAATCTATTTGGGCTGACACAGTGAATGACAGGCAGTTTGACTTGGGCATTTTTGATACAAGAAATGTGACTTGAGTATTTTTGAAGCACACAATAAGAAACAGTTGAGTGATTTATATACCATTATTGTTTTTATTTTTCTATTCATTTATATTTCTATTTTTCTATTATTTTTCTTTTTGGTAACTAAATGTTCGTGAATTAAAGGTTATGGCCATGTGTTTAAACCTCAACACTGTAGGAGTTAAAATTTTGCTATTATACCATAAAGTAAGTCTTGAATTGCAGTAGTGATAAATTAATTGAATCATTCTGATTGGTAAAGTAGCATTGTTAAGACATTGTCTTGATACAGGATGTTTGCCAAACTTAATTTCAAGATTTTAGATGTAAAGATATTTTGATAAAAAAAATAATGAAATAAGAAATGTAACACCGATGCTCCCATTTACATAATTTTAATATTGTGACATTTCAGGCAACCCTGGCCTTTCCTCAAACTTGAATATTTTACTTCAACACATTTCGTATTTCACATGACTTCTATAACTTTACTCAGTTAATAGAGGTGCAAATCAAATTATTCACATGTTGATCTTTGCCATGAACCAATACAATGCGCTAGGTTCCTCGGTCATGGTTAGGACTGGGGCGGGGCCAAGTTCTATGAACAGGTCACCTTTGTCCTGGTTTTTTTTGGGGGGTGGGACACTTTTATTATCATGGAGAAGAGAAAAAAACAGTGATGATGCAAAAGGAGGAGACTGTTCGTAAGGAGGTAACCTGACTAAACAGCTGTCCTGCCCCTCCAATCACCATGACTGAGCTACCCTGAGCATGGTGCTAGACCACTGCAATACTGACTGAATACCCATCAAGGGTAAGCTCTGCCTCAGAGCTGAGCAATACAATCATTAAAGTATGATGCCGTACATCAACTCTGAAGAGTTGGCATAAATGGATGTACATGTGTACATGGAGTGAAACTCAAATCAGAAAATATAGAAAATAACGAAAATGTAGAAAAAATAATCACATAAAAGGTAATATCTCAAACACAATCCAAAATAATCCACAGCAGACCTCAGAACTGCATTAAAGTTGGTAAACAAGTTATTAAAGATTGTTATGAGTTGTAAAAAAAGCATTGAGATGTGGTGATAATCAGGATGTACTTGTTTCAAGATCTACGGGGATGTTTCAGTGATTCAACATTTCATCACTTTATTCCGGTATTTGGTTTTCAGTGCCTAAAGATGAAGTTTACACACGTCTATAACCTTTGATTTACTAAAATGTAGTTTCAGAAAAAGCTGAAAAAAAACTCTGTCAACCGCCCCTTTTACTTTTTTGCCGTATTATATTGAGTGTGTCGAAAATGCTCAAGTCAAATATCTTGTATCAAAAATGTCTGACTCAAATTGCTCAAGTCATTCACAGTGGCGGAACAATTGTACATAGGGCCTCATGGCAAACACTGGTAGATAGGGCCCCCGTGTAGCCTGCAGAGATCAGAGCAGGGGCCCCACCTCAATAGAGCAGCAAGCTGAAGATGTCACACAGCCGTTTTTACAAGTCCATTCTTAAAAAATGAGACAGAGCACCGCCCCAGTTTTTGGATATGTTAAAAATAGACATTGAGTCTTTCTAAAACTGTAAATGTCATAGAGGTGAGTTCTGTCATTTCTTTTGTATAACATGGAGAAGATGCCACTAATATCTATGTTTCATAGGAGCTATGGAAGTCACCCAACAGTGGGTTTTTGAAAAATCATTGTGACCAAATGAGGCAGAATACCATCACAGTTTTTGGAAATGTTAAGAACAGACATCTAATCTTTCCAAAACTGTTGATAATATGGTGGTGAGTCGTGACATTTTTTTTTAATGACATGGCAAAGATGGCACCAAGTTTCAGTTTTTCCATTTTAAAGACTTCATATTTTCTAAACTGTTCATCGCAGAAGATCAGTCTTTCAACACAACATGCACAGAATGGTTGGGAACATACATTGTCCCTATCAAACCTCTGTCTTTAAAACTGCGCTTACCACGGTCCTTCAAAGATGCC
This sequence comes from Engraulis encrasicolus, assembly GCF_034702125.1. Lineage (NCBI taxonomy): Eukaryota > Metazoa > Chordata > Actinopteri > Clupeiformes > Engraulidae > Engraulis > Engraulis encrasicolus. The sequence continues at coordinate 8,940 of NW_026945908.1, forward strand.
CACAAATTCAAAGGTGAGAATTTTTCAAGCAACTTTAAACCCCCAGAAAACGGTGGTAAATGACAAGAGGATGTGTGAAAATCCACATTTCACAAGTACATGTTCCAAATGTTACCCCTTGAAATTTGTAAGGACCTACTTATAGCAGTTTTTTAGATACGGCAATCTGAAAGTGGGCTCTCTGAGAACTCTGTTCCAAACGAGTCAGGGGGGTACCTGACAAAAACATTTTTAATGACAAAACTATGAGGAGTTGAGAGCTATAATTTTGCACTTTTCCTTTTGGGACGTTTGTGAACCTCCTTGATTTTTTTCTGCCAAATCTGAGATGGTCGTGCGGGATGATTCGGAGATTTGGCGTGGAATGACCCAAAACGGAATTTGAGAAAAATTAAAACGGATTTCATAGGCCCCTACGACAGGTTAGGTTTGGGAAGGGCACAATTCATAAAACTCAGAAACATACAATGCTTTTTCAAAAAAGGGTTCTATGTTCCCCGCTGCATCCAAGTAGACTGCTGCCACATTGCTAAGAGCAGGTTGTTGTTACACCTCTGACAGGTTAGGTTTAAGGATAGTTTTAGTCAGGGCACATACAAAAATGGATTTGAGTAAAAGTTGTCAATTCATAGTAAATACGTGGTAAATATGAAAGTAAGAGGAAAAATAGTACAAGCAGGCCCGGAGTGGGCCCTGTAATCAGGCCGGGATTTTAATTCACATCTAGGCCACTTTGATATGGAAAATCGCTCACAATGCATTTTATTGGACTCATGTTAAAGTAGGGGCCTAGAGTAGGCTATACTGTCAAGTTAACAGAAAACTTTAACTTTACAAAGTGTAGGCTAATTCAAATTGAAACAAATAGGCCTAGGCTATGACAACAAAAAAAGAAAAGCTATATTTGTGTTTGAACATGAGTTATTTGACCAATCAAACTGCATTTGCCATCACAAAAAGTTCTCAACAACTTGCATGTATCTGTGGATGTGAGTGTGGTTTACTGTGAAGTCAGGCTCCATGTTCTGTTTGTCTGATGCTCCACATGCGTGGTAATAATGTGCAATAGTCCCGTGGTGTTAGGCCAGGGGTCGGGAACCTTTTTGGTGGAGAGAGCCATAAACGCCCATTTTTAAAAAAATATTTTTTGTGAGAGCCATAGGCTACCATTTTCGCCATTATTTCTTATGCTAATTGTCATGCACAGAAGGGAATAAAAGTAACGCTTGCATTGGGGACAAGAAGGGAGAGCTAACGAAAGAAGAACTAAAACTACTTGTAGATGTGCTGATGTGCATTTAAGAAGCCACGCGCATGCATTACCTTTAGTTTCTATCTTTTATGCATCGGAGTTGCCAATGAGCAATGAGAATGACGGAGGTGCTTCTATTCTAGCCATCAGACAGACACAGGGAAGGTGCATGAGGAGGGAGGAGGGAGGGAGAGAGAACTTCAAGACAGGATGCTCATCTTGGTCGCGCTGACATAGTTAACATTTTACAGTTGATATGTGGCTGACATGTCTATTTTTAGTAATTCGCGAAAATGCGCTACAAAGCGCGTCCCTTACCGACATGCGTCCCCAATACAGAACGCATGATTTAACCGCCAAATAGGCCTAGGCTACAGGGCGATTCCGTATTTCAAGGGAAGAATGGCAACCCTACGTTTGCCTTCGCACTGTGGCACCAGTTATCTCGCAATCACACTAAACTGGGAAAGACTTACGTCAGTTGATTCAGCAAAAGTTCTTCCTGTAATCGAGGGAGAAGTACAGCGCTGCATTTATATCCCTCACTTGCGTTTCCTCCACTTGATTTGCCATCATAATGGCACGGTCGTGAACAGTTTCTTTGTTTTGGATACAACCGTTAGCCAGCTGAACTTTAGGTAAAGCATTACGGATGGAATGTTATCTCACACGACACGACCCAGCGCTGGCACGGCATTGTCCAATAAAAAAAAACGCGTTTTTCATATCTGTACAGTAGCCTTCGTCGAAGGCCTGTGCTTGGCTCAGCTGATCGGACCTGGGATGGATTAAATGCGCGATCATACTTTATATTTTGAATATTATCTTAACTTTTCGATTTCAGTAGGTCCATTTTTAATTTAGTGCCGTAACAAAATTATTCATGGCTTATTGAGTAAACAAATGACAGGTTTGTCCGAGAGCCACATGCAGTTCCCAAAAGAGCCACATGTGGCTCGCGAGCCATAGGTTCCCGACCCCTGTATTAGGCCCACATGTAGGCTGTCTTGTCCTTAGGCTACTTAAATCAGTCTTGTTCAGGGATGCAAAATGAATTTCAGATTCAATAACAATTGATATCCCCAATAGGCTACATGTTTTTTTTCATTCTTATTAAATTGTATTTTTTTTTAAAATAGGCTACCCATAATATGGCCATTTTAATGAATGCTACTTTTACAGTAGCCTAATTACAGAAGGCCTATTCAAATCATTGCTTCCTTGTCAAGAACAGTTGACAAATACTGTTGACTTGGGAAAAAAAAAACAATGACGACACGCCTTTGATGCGCAAAGCTGTTCGATGTCGGGTTGCCTACAAAAGACCGATAGCAGCAAGAAGTCACCCTGCATTTGTAGCCTTGCTTGAGCGTATTCTTGGACTCACACAGAGCCGTGAAGTTAGTAACGCCCGCTGAGATATCATATCCATATATCACCCCTCTCACATTCTTGTCGCAACTGTCACATCACCAAACGTTTTATTCACATTTCATTTGCAAACATGCATGCCAAGATTACTTGTGTTACTGGACTTCTTATTGAGCCTATTCACCTGCGCACTGCTGTCATGCTACTATATGTGGCCATTATTGATTCAAAACTTGTCGAGCTGATTGTGAGTTGCGTCAAGTAACATCCTAATTCCCTCCGACGTTTGAAAACTAACTGAAGCTTTCAAAAGGTTCATTACAAACCATTCAGATTGTTTATCGCGAGGCATTCCATGCAATGCTTGGGAGGGAGTAATGGCAGGGAGTAATGGCATGAGCTGTCACTTCACCTTTGCTTTCTTTAATCCTACCTGCGCTTTGCTTCATCATTTCGTCGCTCTCTCTCTCGCTCGCTCTCTTTCCCCTTTTAATCGCTCGTTTGCTTTTCTTCAATAATACAAATCGGGTTAAGCACACGCCACGGCGATTCTCCAGTGCTCGCGCCATGTCTGGGCTCTCAAGTCGCTTCCAAATAACGCCAATTACCACGAACTTAAAATATTATTTTAAGAAAGTAAAGATGAGTTGAATTATAACCCATACACTCTCCTGTTCCTATACGTTTCTGACTCCTCATTGCCGACTTCTGTTGTGGTTGAGGTAGCCTAGTAGAAAGGGATGCATTTACGATTAATAAGCTACACGCAGATTTACAGAAAGTGCACCTTTCTTCGCACATTTCGCCGCGCCTCCCTATGGACTCTTTGGCGCCTAGATGGTTGCACCTTAATAATCTGCTGTGGTGCTGCCGGTGGCTGCGCTGTCATGGTGAATATTTATGCAGACTACAAGTGACCATTGCATTTAGAATAACCCAAGTGAGAAAAATACTGAATTTAAAAATATTTCCTCATGGTCCAACGGGCCACACCCGAATTTTGGGCCGGGAAATCTCCCGATAGTTATAATGGCCACCCCGGCATTGAGTCACAAGTACTGCATTTTAGTACAGACTATACAGGTATGTACAATATTATAAACATTGCTGTTGATTTCATGTTCTTCAGCCGCCAATCATGCCAGCAGGGTCTACTGAAGGTCTCTGGTCACTGCGTCCTCGTCATACTGCAACAGGCACTCAGTCTCACTTCTGGTAGCTGTAGAAACAACAAATAAATAAATACTTCGCCACGCACCTCATATTGACATAGCAAATATATCAATAAGCAAGACATATTGAGCCCAACAGGGATAATCTTACACTATATCAGTTTTCTGTGGTCTCTTGTAAGATTGGCCCATCACCATCCTGCAGGACACTACCGTCTGCCAGGATCTGTAGGATGTAAGAAAATAAATCAAAACATAGCAATGCACAGCATTGACAACTTATCTATAAAGTAGCACAAGTCATATTGCACTGATTCTTGAAAGTTTGGCAAAAACATGTCCCTGCAGTAAAATATTAATTCTGTTGAAAATCAACTAAATTTTCACAAACAAAATGAACCCAGGTAATGGCCAAGGTGTCTGTCACACGAATACACAGTTGTTTGAAATATTTAAGTGTAATTTTATTACTTTTCATGGCTATAAAGTTGTCCACTCCCTGTAAAAACGCCTGTCCCAAGGACTGGCATCATCATTTCAATTGACTTAAAATACAAAAATCACTAACAGAATTGAACAATATCACCATGATGTGGAAGACCATATTAAAGTGGTTCTACAGATGTGCACATAGTGGATGTAAAACAATATTTACTATTATTTACTGATTGCTGAAAATGTGTCCAGCATATTGGTCACCACCGTCAGATTTTTTCTAAAAGACAATAAAATCAGGTATGAACAAGGTAATTTTCATTACTGAGGACCCCTTTTCAAACCTTTAGCTCTACTGCCTACTTCACCATCACTGAAGCTCCTGTAAGTTTATTATTTTGTCCTCAATTTGTTAATTTGTTTGGACACTGGTACTGTCCCAACCATAAACTGTCAACACCGTCGGGGGTTTTAATAGTATTGTATTACATTAATGTTAATAAATATAATTTTTTTCAGAAAAGGTATGAAGCACCCAAGAAACAGAGCGAAAATGAAATGGCTAATGTGAACAAACAATGCATAATATTTAAAAGAGTGTTTTTTTGTCTCACACCGTCAGATGTCACCACCGTCAGATTTTGTTCTGCTCATCATGCTGTTCCATATTTTACTAAATTGTGCTGGTTAATGAAACATTACTAGGCATGTTCGTAATAATTGTGATCCAAAATGATACTCTAGCCACCACTGAGGTGCATTTGGAGGTTTTTTTGTCAGAAAACCTGACGGTGGTGACATCTGATGGAGTTCACCAAAAAACACATGTTTTACGTGTTTTTGACACGTTTCAAGAATATGCATACAATAAGTATCTACAGTTATGTTGAATTGTTAAAGTAATTCACTTTAATACAGTAAACATGTGTTTTTACTTCTAATTCTGTCTGCCGCTGTTGACAAAACAAGAAAGAGCCCATTTTATGAAAAATGTTAAAACATGGGGAGCTTGGCCAATGCATTCACTGCACAGGCAAGACCTACATCTATGATAAGACACCTCTATATTTTGGATTTGAACAACTTAAAAGCTGTTTTTACCACAATTTCATCAACCAGTGGCTTACTTCCTAGATAATCTAACTAATGAAGTAAAAACACATGCTCATACTGTGCACACACAAAAATAAAGTGTTTATGCAAGATGCCATTGACTTGAGAGGGCTATTTATTTTGGTAAATGCAGGTACTAATTAGGCCACTTTCACCACTCTCAGATTACTGTCACCACCGTCAGTTCTTAAGTCACCACCGTAAGAAGGAGTTTTGGACATTTTAAAGGAATGTGCTTACAACATTTTCCTTAGGAGTTGTTGCAATATCAAAGTAATAGCCAATTTAAGCCTACACGAATATTTGTGAAATTACAAAAAATTGTTTATTCTATTTAGGCGTTAAGTAAGCATCGTATGGCGGTACATATTTTAAAATTAGAACACATGAAACAGTATTAAAATAGAACAAAAGTGAATTTTCAACATTTAAAGGCATATGTGTGAACCAAAAAATACACATAATCACTTAAAAACTCCAGATACATATGCAACCAAATCAATACAATTTTAATAACTTTTAATTGTGTCTGACGGTGTTGACAAAAAACAAGGTATGATCGGAGAAAAGCCTGATTTCTGAAAAAAATACATAATGGGGAGATTGGCCTTGTGCATTTCTGAAAAGCCAAGACCTTAGTCTACGAGGATATACCATATAATTTTGTAATTCACTTTGTTTTTTTCTGTCAACATTACAACCTGTTTTAGCCACTTTCTCAAGAATCAGTGATAGACAATGTAGGCCAGGGGTGGGGAACCTATGTCTCTAGGGCCGTTTGCGACCCTTGAGGCAGTTTTATCCGGGCCCCGATATAATTTTAATGCAATTCAGCTTCACATGAAATATGACCTATTTTGTAAAGGAATCTTAGAAAATACATTTGCAATACAATTAAGTTATATTCAGGGAACCTGAAGAAGGTGGTGTTTGTTTAAATGTGGCTGCCTTCAATATAGGCCTAAAGTGAAAGGGAAAATCCTGGTTTGTGTTCATAGTACGGCCCTTGGAGGACTTTTACGGCCCCTCGGATGAATTTGAAGTGGCCCTTCGAATGAGAAAGGTTCCCCAACCCTGACGTAGGCTATGACTCGTCTTCGCCATATTATGAGACAGCAGCCTGTGAAAACATGGTAAATAGAATAACCCATTAACCTTGGGTCCTAATATAATACATGGACATAAACTAGCCTACACTATTAGACTATGTCAGTAGATTTCCACTTGAAACAGTAAGAATAAGTGACCATGCATAATTTCAATTTCTTGAAGAGGCCAGCTACACTTACTTGCGCATCAAGTGCTGTTTTGAGGACCCATACTTTTTAAGGACAGGTTGCCTACTGTTGCAAATGCCAGGGTATTTCACATTGATTTCGGGGTGGCGTGCTCTATTAACTTGACCACTCTGGTCGACATTGAGCTCGCGCTGATACATTGAGCTCTCGTTACTGAGAGCTGCCGCCAGAACTACTCACGGTTAGCTTTCATAATATAGAACGCAACAAGGAAGAATCGGTCGGTTTGCTGAAAGGGCAAGGTGTTTCAAAGTAGCATGGAACTAAATTATATCCCACCTTTGACTTGATTTCACGCAGGTGGGTCTTGGAACCCCTGTGACTGCCTAGGTTTCAGGATAGAGAAAGTAAAACAGAAATCATCGAGTAAAATCGATGCGGGACAAATTGTAGCTTTTGTAGACTACGTCGCTACTTGAGGAAAAATAGCTTAACTACAGGGACGTTAGTCGATACATAGTAGTGACGCTACGACCAAGCTACTAGGGAATGTAATTAAACTAGTCGCTTCGCTACTGCCCAGCACTGAAAACCAACATACCCAGACGGCACACCAGTCTTGCCAACGTCGCCTAGATGCATTTTTGCCGCTGTAAAATACATTGGCAAGACGTCTAAGCGTTAGTTCATCAGCGAAATGCCGGGCAGACGTGAAAAATGAGCAGTGCCCAGCATCTAGTTGATGAGCTAATGCAATAGCATGCTAACGGTAGCCTATGGCTGAATCTCAAATGGTGCCCTTGTGCACTTAAGTGTTCATGTTTCAGTGCGTATGGCATATTAGTAACGCACTGAAACATAGTGCCCGAAGTGCACAAGTGCGGCATTTGGGATCCAGCCTTTGTCTATCTTTAGGCAGGGGAAAGGCAACTGAGAACGAGCAATGTCAAACAATTTACCATCAACAAGTATACTTAACATATTCACAGTTTCACCACTGCATTTTGTCATTACGATGCTCGCAAGTCATCAGAATTTACTAGCGTACAGCAGCAACTAGAGTAGTCACTCACATTTATTGAGGGGACTTGAGCTACTAGCTACCAGCTATGTAAACCGGTTGTGCTACAACTTAGCAATGGCGGATCTGTGTTCAGAGGAGCTATTCAATCGCTCTTGAGTACTGAAACTTTAAACCACAGTTGAGTAAAATGTACTTACATGTATGTGAAGCCCATTTTCCGTTGGTATGTGAGGAACTTTTCCCCCATATCGCCAAGAAACTTGTAACAGTGAAACCACACAGACAGCGCGTGGTTCTGTTCAATCAGGAAGGTGTTGTTGACCGCGGTTGATGGCTTCTTTGTGGCTTGTGTGTGGAATTCGCATTGTGCGAATTAGTTTTACTGCCACCTAAAGGCTTGGTGTAGAACTAATTTAACCAGAGACTGTCTATTTTGAACTTCCTTGAACAATCCTTGCTTTAGTTCAGAATCATTTAAAAACCAGAGTGGCCAAGCACATTGATGTTTTTCCTCAAAAGCAGGGGTGAGGAACCTTTTTAATTCGAAGGGTCACTTCAAAATGTATGTCCAAGAAAGATCATTCAGATGATTCTATTCTGATAGCCTATTCTGTAGGTTCATTTAAATGTTTATAGCACCAATCGAATTGTTTGATCAACTTAATTTCTGAGCTCATAGTATCATAATAAAATGTACTGACAGCAAAGCTGTGGCTAATAGAAAGGTTTAATGCAGGGGTGGGGAACTTTTTTCATTCGAGGGGCCACTTCAAATTCCTACCATGGTCATAAAATCCTCCGGGGGCTGTACTATGAACACAAATCCCCATAAAATTTAGGCATATATAGACACCTTTAGGCCTATATAGACATATAGACACCTTTAAAGGTAGACACATTTAAAACAGTCCCCACCTTTTCTAGGTCCCCTGAATATAGGCCTAACTTAATTGCATTGGAAATGGAATTTCAAGATTCCTTTAGGCCTGCAAAATATGTCATAGGCCTATTTCATGTGAAGTTGCAAAACATTATAATGATATCAGGGGCCGGATAAAACGGCCTCAAGGGCCCTCGAGACATAGGTTCCCTACCCCTGGTTTAATGGTTAGTGATTCTGAAAAACACCACTGGGCAGCGTGAACAAACATACACACAGACACACACACACACACATTTTAGTAAAAGGCCAAAAAATGCCCTAGGGCCCCCAACAATCCCGTTGCCTAGGGACCCCAAAATCCTAGAAACAGGCCTGCCGACCCCCCACTCCATCCCACCCACCTGACCTCACCCCACCCCACCCCACTTGAAATTGACTGGGGCAGATCCCGACCTGATCACTGGCATTTACATATTAAAGGCTCTCCTAAGAAGGGGATGGGAGGGGGGCATGGGGGAGCCGCAAATGCTGTGGCTTGAGGTATGAGGCAATTTAAGGTGCAAAACTCATCCACAAATTCCTCTTTTCATGCAGTGTTTTCTTTCAGATTATTTCTTGTCAGGCTTTTCAGAACACAACCATATATTCCACTTTTGCATAGATGCTTACTGTTAGTTGAAAATACTTGAAACTGTCAAGGTTTTCTCAATTGATTCTTGTACTTTGGACCATACTGAAGAAAATAAGCTTTTGCGCCGTTTCCTCTGTGGGAGGAAATTGTTCAAAGATTACTTCATTTGGCCTAATTTGGGGATATATAGTGAGAGAAATAATATTCTGTGGCTAAGAAATCATCAGCTCATTGTGCAAATCCAAGATGGCTGCCAAACGTGGTCCCCTATACTACAAACTGTCATATCTCCTGATCACAAAGGGCTACAACCATAATTCTGGTGTCTATTCATATGTTTCCATGGTCTGTGAATCCATTTCTGCATGTATTTTGTGAATCTGACCATTTGTTCTATTGTGCAAATCCAAGATGGCAGATAGGAAGTGTCCCCTATACTACAAACTGTCATATCTCCTGATCAAAAAGGGCTTCAACCATAATTCTGGTGTCTATTCATATGTTTGTATGGTCTGTGAATCCATTTCTGCATGTATTTTGTGAATCTGACCAATTTCAATTGTGCAATCCAAGATGGTCGCCAAATGTGTCTTGTGTCCTGATCTAGAAGGGCCACCACCATAATTCTGGTGCTTATTCATGTGTCCAATGTCTATGAATGTATTCATACAGGTAGGTTGAAAATCTCATCATTTGTTCTATTGGAAAATCCAAACTGGCCGACAGTGAAGCCACCTCCACTTCAGGGAAACAGTGAAAGATTAGCTACACAGCTAGAATAAAATATGCATTGTAGGAAAAGGGATATAGATAAGTTAATTCAGAATGAAAAATACATTTCATTAATATTCTGTCACTCAAAAATCATAAACCAGTATTTTCATCATCCAAATCCAAGATGGCTGTCAGACGTGGCCCCCCTATTATAAGGATATCTCCTGTTCCACGACTAGCGTTGGAATTCTAGTGTGTATTCATAGGTTTTCATGGTCCCTGAATCCATTTCTGTAGGTATTTTGTGAATTTGACTCATGAGAGAAAATCCATAATGGCTGACAACGCCGGCACCTCCACTTTGATGAAATGGTGAAACGCCTGCTATGTAGCAAGTGACATTTAGTTTTTAGTCTATGGATATAAATGACTGAATTCAGAAAACATAATGCCTGTAAAATGCATTTTGTTTATTTTCTACTTGGACAGGGGTGGGTAAACCCTGCTTCAGAAGGACTGAAGTTGATTTAAACTGCTCTGTGTGTGTGCACACATGCCTGTGTGTGTGTGTGTGCGTGTGTGCGTGTGTGCGTGTGTGCGTGTGTGTGTGTGTGTGTGTGTGTGTGTGTGTGCGTGTGAGTGATACTGGTCCAGGTAAGCAGGGACAGGCAATCTGGATGGAGAAAGTGAGAATATCCTGCCAGATACTCTTCTACTTGTGCTTCTGACAAAGGTTATATCACTAAATAGCTAATCAACCTGACTGGAGGGGTATGGTAATCAGGATCTGCTGGTACTTGGAATTGACTGGAGCAAATAGAGAATGTGATGGGGGTCTTAGTATCTGAACCCTGGATGTCCATCCTGTAGGTAAGATGGAGAGAGATTGTGCATGTGTGTGCGAGAGAAAGATATAGATAGAAGTGCATTTTCCATTAAAAAAGATAATCACCTGATTACCTGTCAGTAATTCAATGTTTCTGAGATGTAAATTTGTGCCCTGACTAAAACTATCCCTAAACCTAACCTGTCAGAGGTGCAACAACAACCTACGCTTTGCCATGCATCAGTCTACTTGGAAGCAGCGGGGAACATAGAACCCTTTTCTAAAAAAAAGGGTCTTAACTTACCCGGTTGCGGGGAACATAGGACCCAGGGAACTTAGGGATGACCCCGGTAGGACCAACACCACAGTGTGAAAAAATCCCCCTGTCATGATGCTTGCACAATCATGCTTAAACGTCTTCACTGTGTATTATGGTTTGCAGGATGTCCGACAAACTGTCTATGACCCTTAGAGCCCAAAAGAACATCCTAATCTAATCTTATCTAATAATGGTTTAAGTATCATGATGGGGATGATTTTGCTCTATGTTGGTCCTGTTTACCGCAAACCAGGGATCATGGAGCAGTTTGAGTACATGAGGATAATGGAAGAAATAATATTGCCCTATACTGATGAGGAAATGCCTTTGAAGTGCATGCCTCAATAAGACAATGACCCCAAATACACCAGCAAGCGACCAAAATCATGGTTCCAGATGAAAGCATCCAACTAATGGAAGGGCCCGCAAAATTCCCATAGAAAGCGGTTCACTGCTGTTCATATGGCAAAGCCAAGAAATGCGGAGGAATTCTGGAATCTAGTACAATTAACCTGGGCTGTACCTGTTGACGGTTGCCAGACTTAGGTTGACTCCATGCACCAGAGATGCAAAGCTGTTTTCAGAAACCATGGTTGTGCAGTAAAAATATTAGTTTAGGATGCTCAGCAAAGTTGAGTTTTCAAGAATGTCTTCTTGTACAGAAAATTTGTTGAGTTTCCAAAGACAGCTGCTATTTTTTTAACATTTGTTAGCCACAGGATATTTATAAAATTATTATTACCTCTGAATTCATTCATCTATATCCATAGACTACAATCGAATTTCATAATTGCTGTGTATCAAGTCTGAATCCACACAGTTGTCATCGGAATTGTTGGCCATTTGGATTTTCTGATCGACCAGATGATCAGACCTACAAAATGCTGCCATAAAGGGATTCATAGACCATGTAAACCTATGAGTAGACACCACAATTATGGATGTAGTCCTTGCAGATCAGGAGATAATGTGCTTTGTAGTAAAGGGGCTGCATTTGGCAGCAATCTTGGATTGAAACAATGAACTGAAAATGCTGTTTAATGATTTTTTTAGCCACAGAATATTTATTTATAAAATGCATTATTCTCTCAGGAGTCATGCATCTATGTCGCTAGACTACAAGTCTTAAGTCTTTGACTGTTTCACCACAGCAGAGGTACTAGAATTGTCGGCCATTTTGGATTTTCTGATCAACCTACCTGCATAAATACATTCTTAGATATTGGAAACTTGAATAAGCACCAGAATTATGGTGGTGGCCCTTCTAGATCAGGACAAACCGTTTGTGGTTGAGGGGAACACATTTGGCAGCTATCTTGGATTTGCACAATTTAACAAATGGTCAGATTCCCAAAATACATGCAGAAATGGATTCACAGACCATAGAAACATATGAACAGACACCCGAATTATGGTTGTAGCCCTTTTCAATCAGGAGATATGACAGTTTGTATTATAGGAGACCAGGTTTGGCAGCCATCTTGGATTTGCACAATGAGCTGATGATTTCTTAGCCAAAGAATATTATTTCTCTCACTATATATTCCCAATTTAGGCCAAATGGAGTAATCTTTGAACAATTTCCTCCCACAGAGGACCAATTTTGGGTATTGTGGTGGTCATCTTTGATATCTGGTGGCCATCTTGGATTTCAGACAACTTTCTTCACAGCGCAACAGCTTATTTTGTTCAGTATGGTCCAAAGTACAAGAATGCGTAAAGGAAGAAAGGAAATCCGCACACTGTTGCTGCTCACCGATTTATTATAACACAACGTTTCGACCTCAGGCGGTCTTCGTCAGGTGTATAGGTGTGGGTCAGCCCGTGAGTGACAGTTCTTATAGATAAGGAAGGGGCGGGCATAGGGTCAGCTGATATGAAATAACAATGTTCCCAAAATGACACATTATCCCAAGGAATTGCATAATTACATTGTGAAAAGACAAGAGAATTACAAAATGAAAGACAATAATAATAAAACCCATGCAGTGAATAAATATATACATGTCACCAATACCTTAGATTGCCAGTGTTACCAAATCAATATTTACAAGATTACACATTACAACAATCCTAATGCATTCCAGAAGTTCTGCAGAGCTGAAGTTAATCACAAGTTAAAGGAAAGGCTTAATGTCAAACTCCTCATTTAATCCATGTGGGGACATAGTATTCAGGAGATGGATGTAGTATGTTTCTCGTTGCAAAAGAAGGCGATCATGGTTGCCCCCTCTTGGGGGCCTCTCCACCTTTTCAATGGCAGTGTATCTGAGAGTGCATATACTGTGTCCCGCAGAGAGAAAATGTGCCGCTACAGGGTTGCGAATATCACCGCATCTGATAAGATGCGGTGATATTCGCAACCCTGTAGCGGCAGCAACAGTGTGCGGATTTCCTTTCTTCCTTTACGCACTTTGGTTTTGATCCAGCACCTGTTTTACTGGATGTGCGCGCATCACATACACTTCCAAAGTACAGGAATCAATTGAGAAAACCTTGACAGGAAAACGTTCCGATTATTTCCTGGCTCGTCCCGGTCTAGTATTTAAGCTTTCTTTAAAAATATATTATACACTTTAAAATATACAACATGTACATATACTCTTCTGTGTATACGGGTCATTCCAAATCTCCGAATCATCCCGCACGACCATCTCAGATTTGGCAGAAAAAAATCAAGGAGGTTCACAAACGTCCCAATAGGAAAGGTGCAAAATTATAGCTCTCAACTCCTCATAGTTTTGTCATTAAAAATGTTTTTGTCAGGTACCCCCCTGACTCGTTTGGAACAGACTTCTCAGAGAGCCCACTTTCAGAGTGTTGTATCTAAAAAACTACTTTAAGTAGGTCCTTATGAATTTCAAGGGGTAACATTTGGAACATGTACCAGTGAAATGTGTATTTTCACACATCCTCTTGTCATTTACCACCGTTTTCTGGGGGCTTAAAGTTGCTTGAAAAATTCTCACCTTTGAATTTGTGGGCATCTTTGAAGGACTGTGGTAAGTGCAGTTTTAAAGACAGAGGTTTGATATGGACAATGTATGTTCCCAACCATTCTGTGCATGTTGTGTTGGAAGACTGATCTTCTGCGATTAACAGTTTAGAAGATATGAAGTCTTGGTGCCATCTTTGCCACGTTATTAAAAAAAAATGTCACGACTCACCACCATATTATCAACAGTTTTGGAAAGATTAGATGTCTGTTCTTAACATATCCAAAAACTGTGATGGTATTCTGCCTCATTTGGTCACAATGATTTTTTAAAAACCCACTGTTGTGTGACTTCCACTGCTCCTATGAAAACCTGATCTTGGGGGGCAACTTTGCCATGCTGTACCAAAACAATGACAGCAATCATCACAATGAACTGAACAGTTTTGGAAAGATAGGATGTCTGTTTCTAACATATCCAAAAACTGGGATGGTATTCTGCATCAATGTCTTGTAATGACTCTTGGACTTGGAAAGATTGTTGCTGCGCAAAACAAAACAGTGCCGTTGTGGAACACCGCTAGGCAACAGCTAGGTAGCCAGGACAACAGGTGTTGTCTATCACAGCAGCTGATTAGAGTCTTGTTGAAAAGTCGCTTTAGCAGTGAAAAGTCTTGTTGCCATTGACAGCGGTCTGTTATAGACCAACCCGTCCGTTATCGAAAATTATTATATGGTGTGACGTCATCGGTGGAATGCACCATTCATTTCAACGGGGCTCCCCAACGTTCGCACGTCTGTTATATTTCGATAACGGACGGGTTGGTCTAGAAGTACTATGGGCTGATATTCCATAATTAAACTATTGCCTGCACTTATCAATTACCTGATTACTGTAGTCACATGGTACTCTGGTGGGGGAGCAGTACCACAGGCAGGGTACTTCAGTGATGGTGGGGGATGGGGAGGGGACCAGTACCACAGTCAGGGTACCTCAGTGATGGTGTCAGGAAGATGAGGGGGCAGGACAGTAACAAGTATAGTCATGGAGGAGGATGGGTGAGAGCACTGTTGTTTTTGTAGATGTTAACATTCTTGACCATAAAGCCAAATACATTGTCACTGTACAACCAAAGCCGCCGATTTTTCACTGTAAATTTGACGTGATTTTTTTTACAGTGTGGCTCGCTATCTACAGGTATACCCTCGTAGGCAAAAATATGCCATGTGATTGTGCGAAGTCCACAATGCTGGTCAAACGAATGAAATCCCAATAATTATATTTAATATTAATCAAAGTTGTGCAGTGGGTTGTGGCAGTTAGGCTGTAAGCGAACCATTCAAATATACAAGGGGGTGCGCAGGAAAACAAAGCTTAAGAAAAGCAGCTGAGCTGGATATCCTCAACAGTAACCCATGCCAGTGAGGGTACATTTCAACCATCAATATCATGTGTTCATCATTGGCTCACTTTATCTGCAGAAGTGCATGTGGAATCAGTGCAAAATAGAACAAGGAAAACTGAAAAAATGTTCTGCAAATGTTTTTCACTGGTGTAGACACTTTTTAGCTTTCAATAATGTCAGATGGTCCCTTAGGTGCAGCCTTAGGTGCCACCTTCTTGGGGGCTGCACGTTTTCGAATGGAAAAGCAAGCCATTCTGATTTGACAGCCCTGCTCAGCTCAACACAGCACAACACAGCATGGCACAGCCGGGTTTAGGTGGAAAACTGGTATATGTAACTCAATGGGAGCCCTGCCCTATGTAACTCAATGGGAGCCCATTGGGATGCATGTATAGAAGGAGTGTCACTGTATGCATGTTGTTGCCATATGGCAACAAATACATTTTTCAAAAGTATAACTTTACATTTGGATTAAATGATGAAAAATGAAAGTTTACACATCCTAGATTAATGTTGAATTTTATTATGATGAAAATATGTCTTGAAGTTTGAAAACTAACTATGTAAAGATTCCCACTATGACGTGACCTTCATAGTGTGGCGCATCCACATGAAAGTGGTGGGAAAACAGGATTTCCTAATAAGGTAATGTCTTCAAACTGATAAATATTTCAAAATTAAAGTCCCATGTTCACTCTCAATGGGAAAAGTGGAGGATATTTGTTATACTCTATTTTAAAAACCCCAAAAAAGAATTTGTTGCCATATGGCAACGCCATGCAATAGAGGGATGGGGACAGAACCATACAGTAGAATCCCTTGAGGACATCATACAGAATACACATTTTTGGTGAGGTTGGATGTCCAAACAGCCAGAGAAAGAAATCAATTTTCACTGCATAACCCAACAACCACAATGTTAAAGATACATAGACCTAGCTATAATTTTAAATAAGGGGTTTGACATGGATGGTGTGGTATAAACTCAGTCCATAGCTGGTCTTTTTGTGCTGTTATGCACTTTAATTGTACAATATTCATGTATGAACATGTAACTTGGCTGTTATATTTGCGCAATAGGCAAGTCCCTGAGGAGAGACCTCCATCACCTGCCTCCACCTGTCTGTCTATGAAGAGTGGCAAGTCTCAGGATCGTCGCATCACATTCCAGCATGGAGACCCAAAAGAGACATCAAGGTAAGTTGATGAAACATGCTCACGTTAAAGGAACAGTCCACCGAGTTTCAATAATAAAGTGTGATCTTCTCTGACGAGCCTGATCTCGAAAAATTGCGTCTCATTTCTCACGCAAACCAACATCCAAGATTGCGTACATATTCCGACGCATTCCCTGCTGTCTAGAGCACATAGGAAGCTTCTGATTGGTCTAGCTGTGCCCTTCCCAAAACCATCCCTAAACCTAACCTGTCAGTAATGCAATGTTTCATAGTTTTACAACTGTGCCCTTCCCAAAACCATCCCTAAACCTAACCTGTCAGTAAGGCCACGTTTCTGAGTTTTAAATTTGTGCCCTGACCAAAACTTTCCCTAAACCTAACCTGTCACGGAGACCTGCATGACCACTGCGCATGTGTGTAAAGAGAATGCGTCGTAAATGCGACGCAATTTCAGTTTTGGTTTGCGTGATAAATGAGACGCAATTCGTTCGAGATCATACTGATTTGACCTGAGATAAGCTCCTCCCGACCTGCCTCATCTTCGGACTCGCCCCTAGTCAGCAACGTGCGCGGCATTAGGTTCCTTAAGTTAGAAGTGGCCAAATTGTTCCATTTGTTCCTTATTTAAACATCCCTGCATGACTAGTAACAAGTTGTTGCACAAAATGAAATGTGGCGATTTCCTACCTAGATTGTTTTTTTTTAATGGCACTGTAATGAAAGGCGTTGTAACAAATTCAAAGTACTTCAACTTTGATGCATTGATACATTCTCTCCTTGTCCTCTCGCACGAAGGGAGAGGGGGAGGGGGGAGTATAGTATGTGACAGTACAGTATGTAGGCCTACAGTATGTGGCATTCTGTAGGCCTAGCTATAGTTTTAATTAATGACTTTGGCATGGATGGTGAGGTATAAACTCAGTCCATAACTGGTACTTTTGTGCAGTTACGCACTTTTATTTGTACAATAATCATGTATGAACATTTCTGTAGTAAAACTTGGCTTTTATATTTGTGCAATAGACAAGTCATTGAGGAGAAATCTCCATCCCCTGCCTCGACCTGTATGTCTATGAAGAGTGACAAGTCTCTGGATCGTATCATCAAATTCCAGCATGGAGACCCAAAAGAGACATCAAGGTTAGTTAATGAAACATGCTCACGTTCAAGGTTTGTTTATCAAGTCCGACAGGCAGACAAAGATGCATCCATCTATGCACTGCCGCCTTGTGGACACAGGAGGGAATCAAAATTTAAGAACTCATTTCAGGCGGACAGACAGAGAGACAGACAGACATACAGAGCGTCGGACGGACAATCGGATATTCCCTCTTATAGAGATGCTTGGATGCATCTAAAAAGCTATTTGGCCATTACTACGCCATTCCAATCCCTGAGTTGGACGTTAAGTCACCTTCATGCTTAATTTAATTTGTACTTCTGAATAAACCAGTCTGCTATTGTGCAATAGGCATGTCCCTGAGGAGAGACCTCCATCACCTGCCCCCACCTGTGTGTCTATGAAGAGTGACAAGTCACAGGACCGCATCATCAACTTCCAGCATGGAGACCCAAAAGAGACATCCAGGCAAGTTCACA
>NW_026945909.1:0-2500 GCF_034702125.1 Engraulis encrasicolus
GTTCCCCGGAAATGTTACCTAAAAATCAGGGTCTGGTGCATCTCTTGCCTAGGATTTTCAGTCAGGCTTTCACAACCCCAATCGCTGCATGGAGTGAAAGCCCTTTGGAAGTGGCCGTTGCAGGCAGTGTGGCAATAAGCCAATGAGTCTAAAAAATAGTTTGAGCCAACGTAATAAAAAGGTGTGCGAGTGGACTATATGTTTCAAAGCTTTTGTAGGATCCGGTTCCGGATCTTAACACATTCAATACCAGCCGTTTTTTAAATTTTATTTTAGCTGTAGACTCCCAGCCAATTTTCATCATTTTAAATCATTTTTGAACAGCCTCCAAATATTGTGTCTTCAACCCACAGACACATATCAGGGCTCAAGCCCAACGACACAGCTGTCTGTATATTTTTACAGCTTGTTTCTAGCTTATTCCATTCCGAAGTTATTCCACTTTAAGCGAGCACTGGTTTAGGTAAAAATAGTGTTTTTCAACATTCAAACTTGTCACGAGTGCGCTCTTTGACCCTCCAAGTTTAAATTGCGGGTATAAATGCATTTTCACGCCCGAAGAATAACTCCAGTAGCTTCCAAGTAAACTATTTTCATGCAAAAATCACCTGGTCAGGCATTGTTTAGCACCACATCATCTGAAATGCTAGCTAGCTAATGATACTTGACTGGCTGTACTGTAGATAAAAGTAGACGTGCCAAAGTACTCACCCAAAATTAGACGTGCCACTACTACTCTAGACGAACTCAGCCAAAATTAGGTTACTTCCTGCTGTGTTACATGCTGTTTTTCATTACAACCTTCCATTTTAAAAATGTAAAATAATGTATGAATTTGTTTTGACCACAGGAAGAACAGTGCTTCTAATAGAAGATAACTGATGTGTTGTCAATAAAGCAATCAATCAATCAATCAATTTACACATATCTTGGTGGCAGCAAAACTCCTTATCCTTCCATCAAATGTTTAGGAACAGGCTAGCTAGCAAGCCACTGACATGACATGTTTTGATAGCCTAGAAATCTAGACGCCCCTAGCGACCGCAAATTGAATTTGCTCCTGGGGGCAGTCTAGCGGACCCCGGTCGTTTTGCGAGGCTGAAAGTTATCCGATGACAGAGCCAATCAAATCGCGAGGGGGGCCGGGCTACTTAGTAAACAGGAAACTTTCTAAGAAGAAGCATGGTGTCCGTCCGTGCTACGTACAGCACGAAAGTGCACTTAATTTAAAAAGCCTGGATGATAATACATTTCGTGTCTGACATGGATTGATGTAATAATACACCATGAACTTATCGGACACAAATAGATCACAACCAGGGCTCCGAACCGGTTCAAGGAACGAAAACGAAAACCGAAAACGAACGAAATTTTATGGAATTTTACAAGGAACGGAAACGGAAACGAAAACGAAATGGTCTTCAAGTGTTCCGGAACAAAAACGTTATTCTGAAATCCACAAACCGGTTAATAACGTTTTTTTTTCGTTCTCTATATTTCATACAAGTGCACGATTTTGTTTGAGGAGTAACCATGGCGACAGTCTTTTAGTTCGGCTACTGACGTGTATGAGGGGAAACATGCATACAGCAACAGCATTTTGCTTCACCTGAGCTCTTGCCGCCGATTGATAAAATATTGAGGAGCATTGGCCAATCAGAGTGCGACTGTGCATTGTATGGAGAAACTTCCTGGGTAAATTTTAGGATGTGCTTCTCCTGAGAGATTTTGATAGGAAACTAGAACTAAACTGTCTCTGTTATCCTGGCTTTCTCGTAGTGATTGGAAGTTGGCTCTAATAAACCCGCCCTAAAGTTGTTGACCACCAATATCAAATAAGTTTTTGTAAGAGAAATGACACTTTACCCGCGCTGTTCTTCAGTCTCATTCACGGACAGTTGCCTACAGAGTTTTATATTGACACCATGGAGAGCAAAAGAGAACATGTCTTGAGATCGGTGTTGGGATTCCTACAGGGACAGAGTATTTGGACCTACAGTCTATGATTTGCAAAGGAATTGGATAGGCGATTTGATGAACCTAATTCGCAGAGTGCTCTCGAGAGGCAACTGGTGGGTAAGTCATGTTTAGCTTACTACTTGTAATGGCACCGCCGAGTGCCTCGATGTTCAATGCGGTTATGGCAAATAAATTATGTTGTCGTAAAGTTACTGAAGTGCTTTTGTTGTGCGCAGCGTATCCCACTGTCGGTTGTAGAGAAGAGAGGTGAGAGCTGGTGTTTTATGTGCTGTAATCAAGGACGTCTTATTTATCTGTTGTTGTGGTCAATGCGGGATAAAGTCATTCGTGGCAGATGGACAGACGCTAGCTGACGTTAGCTGGCCCGCTCAATGGTTCGATGGTTTCCTGGCTGTCATCACGAATAACAGTAGGTCGCGTGTGACAACAAGCAGGGATAGAGAAAGACAGCGCATTTGTTGTTGTTTAAGTTATTATACTCTTCTGTCGTGCAGAGGGCTGGACTGATGGGATGGACTAC
>NW_026945909.1:7500-15000 GCF_034702125.1 Engraulis encrasicolus
GAGACACATGTATGTACGAGCATTTGAAAACACACACACACATACAGGTGCATGCACTTAACCCATTGATGCCGGTTGTTGCGTTACGCAACATTGGCCCTGACGCCGGTTGTTGCAAAACGCAACATTATTGATTTGTCAATATTTTCAATACGCATGGGAGATGCAATGCACAAGAGGTGGGTGTTCTCGATTTTTTTAAAGATCATGTGGCAAAAAAAAAAGTTTGATTCGTCGACAAAAATGTAAAATGAAATCAACCATGCTCACTTCTGCAGACGTGGGCCATTTCACACAGGTAAAAAAAAAGGCTTTGGTTCGCGAGACGCTGTTACAGCGAATGTGATGTTCAGTTGAACGGTAATGAAGAGATTTTAATCGAGGAAAGGAAATATGATTGAAGACCCTTTAGATAGAGAGCAGGAGTGTGATTTGCCGCGGCCGCATGAAGAGGTAGGCGAGTGGTTTCCAAATAGACAGTCAGCTAGATTTCGCCCCCGACGTTACCAAAAGTTCACTCCGACACTCGGGGCAATTGGCGAAGGTGCCAATATCTGAGGAAGCACGTCCTTTAGATAGCCTATTGGCCTATTTCAGAATATTTTCACTGAGGAACTTTCGGATATGGTGATAGCCTATTGGTGAGGCAGACAACGGTAGACATGCGGATTATAGACGCGCGGCCACACATCCAGCTCAAAGTGGAGCCCCGTCTCAAAATAGGATGAAATTGCTCATCTGTCTCTGCATAACGTTTGGAGGAATAAAACGGCCATACTCGCCGGTGGGAGAGCAAGTGGATGTATTAGACAAATGTCCCCCGATTTATGGCAGAAATGACTGCCTAATAATTATAATTATAATGATTATTATGATTTAGTTATAGTCGGCTATTGTAACAGTAGCAATAGCCTAGTAGACTAATAGCCTATAATAAATAGAAGCATCAAGCATTATCCTGAAAGCACATGAAACTTTTTTCAATCATTTGATTATGAGATATGATTTTTTTTAAGGAATATGTGTTAGTGTTAATGCTGAATGAGCATAATCCCGTGAAAGCAGAGGATTTTACCTTTTAAATGCAATTCGTCCCGTGTCCCTATGTGTTCCAGAGGCTAAGATATTGAATTTTTCATAGGAGTTTCCAACCATTTTGTCTCATCTCAAAAAACCCTCAGGCATTGGGGACCTTTTCTAAAAACGAGCTCAGGCGCCAATGGGTTAAAACACACACAGACACAGGTAGCCTATGTATGAATTGAAAACACACACACGCACAGGTGTATGCACATATTAAAACATATAGGTGTTAAGAGGTCAGAGTCAGGGGAGAGAGAGAGTGTGAGAGGCAGAAACACTAAGGTGGGGTGCAGCGGGAGTGAGAAAGACAGAAAGAGAGAGAATAACACAGCCTATATCTCCTCCTTATTGTATAAACCACTTTGCATCCACTACAAACCTTGGGTAGCGGCCAAGTAGGCGGCCCCCAGCCTGTGTGTGTGTGTGTGTGTGTGTGTGTGTGTGTGTGTGTGTGTGTGTGTGTGTGTGTGTGTGTGTGTGTGTGTGTGTGTGTGTGCGTGTGCATGTGAGTGTGTGTGTGTGTGAACTAGTGTGTGTGCGTGTGCGCTTGTGTGTGTGTGTGTGTGTGTGTGTGTGTGTGTGTGTGTCCCTATCCACCCCACTCGTCACCCACTGCCCTCTGATTCAGCCAATGCCTCCTCATATACATCTGAATGCCAATCACGCACGCACACACACTAGTTCACACACACACACACACACACACACACACACACACACACACACACACACACACACACACACACACACACACACACACACACACACACACACACACACACACACTCACACACACACACACACTAGTTCACACACACACACACTCACACACTAGTTCTCAGACTCACATTCAGAGAGGTGTGGGAGCAGGGCTGTCGTTAGCTCTATTTTATTATTATTTTAAAATCACGCTGTTTCCATGTGGGAAGCTACACGCCTCCTCCTTGTGAGAAGCCGTTTTTACGGGAGAAATACAGAACACGCACCATGCAAAAATAAGGCACAAAATAGCCTTTTCCTTTTCATTGCACATATTTTCAGAAACAAACCTGCAGAGGGATGGCCAGTTTGCTGTTATCAAATTAATTGTAAAAATTGAAATTTAGAATGAAATAGACAACACAGCACAGCGGACGCTGGCCTGGGGTGGTCTGCTTCAACATGTATCCTTTTATGATATGCCCGTCGTACACTAGTGACTAGCACTTCAGGTGTAGTAGTAGTGGTTAAGAGAAGTGTTCCAGGTGTTTTTCCATGAAAAGAGCTAACTTAGAAAGAACTGGTCTTGTGTTGGGGACGAGTAGGCTACAAATGTATTTAGACTGTCGGTTTAACTCGAGGGAACAAAGATTTCCTCTCTATCCGACTGGAGAATAACGCCATTGTTTACTTGAAGTAGTGTACGCTTAAAGTTAAATAACTTTGGATTGAAAGCATAAACATAAAAATTTGCCGTAAAAAACTGTAAAAAGCTAAGAATCTCAGCTTTTGAACAAGCCCTAACACATGTCTGTAGATCTAAGTTAAGGAGACCGCTGTTCGGAAAAAATGACAAGAGATCAAAAAAACTGGTTGGAAAGCGCTATTTTTTCACTTGAAACAGCGGCCGCTTAAAGTTATATAACTTTGGATTGAAAGAACATAAAAACGCAGGGGAAGAAAGGAATCACCGGAGCATCTTCAGATGTGGAAAATAACTTGTTTTATTGGGCAAGTGCCAAGACTAACGTTTCAACGTTCACAACGTTTCAACGTTCACACGTATTCTTCACAGTCAATATGGCAAACCTGGGTAGGTGGTGCTTAAAAAAACTTTCAGAAGCACCTGACAGGTGCCTAGGGGGTGGTGACTGCAATCACCCAAGGGTGCCAATGACAGACGCTGCACTCAAAAAACAAAGATAAAGAAACAAATTAAAAATCAAAATTAGGCCAAACACAAGAAAGTTCTTAGTACGAATGGCCGTTTTGTGTTCCGATTTTCTGATTTTTAGCTGACGTTTGGTCTGACCAATATATACAAGACCACAGGGGCATTTTAGAAGGTAAATAACGTGCGTGCTGTTGCAGTTTATAAAGGAATTAATGGCAAATGTGTCAGTGTGGGTGTGGGTGTGTGTGTGTGTGAAAGAGGGAGAGAGAAAGAAAGTGAGAAGTATAGACTGTGTGTATGCGGCTGTGTGTGTGTGTGTGTGTGTGTGCTGCACGGCTGGTCCTTTAAGAGTGTGTGTGTGTGTGTACTGCACGGCTGGTCCTTTAAGAGTGTGTGTGTACTGCACGGCTGGTCCTTTAAGAGTGTGTGTGTGTGTGTACTGCACGGCTGGTCCTTTAAGAGTGTGTGTGTGTGTACTACACGGCTGGGCCTTTAAGTGTGTGTGTGTGTGTGTACTGCACGGCTGGTCCTTTAAGTGTGTGTGTGTGTACTACACGGCTGGGCCTTTAAGTGTGTGTGTGTGTGTGTACTGCACGGCTGGTCCTTTAAGAGTGTGTGTGTGTGTGTACTGCACGGCTGGTCCTTTAAGAGAGTGTGTGTGTGTACTGCACGGCTGGTCCTTTAAGAGAGTGTGTGTGTGTACTGCACGGCTGGTCCTTTAAGAGAGTGTGTGTGTGTACTGCACGGCTGGTCCTTTAAGAGAGTGTGTGTGTGTACTGCACGGCTGGTCCTTTAAGAGAGTGTGTGTGTGTACTGCACGGCTGGTCCTTTAAGTGTGTGTGTGTACTGCACGGCTGGTCCTTTAAGAGAGTGTGTGTGTGTACTGCACGGCTGGTCCTTTAAGAGAGTGTGTGTGTGTACTGCACGGCTGGTCCTTTAAGAGTGTGTGTGTACTGCACGGCTGGTCCTTTAAGAGTGTGTGTGTGTGTGTACTGCACGGCTGGTCCTTTAAGAGTGTGTGTGTACTGCACGGCTGGTCCTTTAAGTGTGTGTGTGTACTGCACGGCTGGTCCTTTAAGTGTGTGTGTGTGTGTGCTGCATGGCTGGCCATTTAAGAGAGAGAGAGTGTGTGTGTGTGTGCTGCATGGCTGGTCTTTTAAGAGAGAGTGTGTGTGTGTGTACTGCACGGCTGGTCCTTTAAGTGTGTGTGTGTACTGCACGGCTGGTCCTTTAAGTGTGTGTGTGTACTGCACGGCTGGTCCTTTAAGAGAGTGTGTGTGTGTACTGCACGGCTGGTCCTTTAAGAGTGTGTGTGTACTGCACGGCTGGTCCTTTAAGAGAGTGTGTGTGTGTACTGCACGGCTGGTCCTTTAAGAGAGTGTGTGTGTGTACTGCACGGCTGGTCCTTTAAGAGTGTGTGTGTACTGCACGGCTGGTCCTTTAAGAGTGTGTGTGTGTGTGTACTGCACGGCTGGTCCTTTAAGTGTGTGTGTGTACTGCACGGCTGGTCCTTTAAGTGTGTGTGTGTACTGCACGGCTGGTCCTTTAAGTGTGTGTGTGTGTGTACTGCACGGCTGGTCCTTTAGGCGTGTGTGTGTGTGTGTACTGCACGGCTGGTCCTTTAAGTGTGTGTGTGTACTGCACGGCTGGTCCTTTAAGTGTGTGTGTGGGAATGGGGGCATCATCCTCACTCAGCCACGGCCACAGCTCTTCACACACACACACACACACACACACACACACACACACACACAGACACTCTCTCTCTCTCTCCTCTCTCTCTCCTCTCTCCTACCCCCCCCCTCTCTCTCTCCTTTTCTCTCTCTCTCTCTCCCCTTCTCTCTCCCCTCTCTCTCTCCTCCTTCTCTCTCTCTCTCTCTCTCTCTCTCCCTCTCCTCCCTCTCTCTCTCTCTCTCTCTCTCTCTCTCTCCTTCACACATTCCAGTGGAGGCCATATTGTGCTCATTAGCCCAGCGCGTTCCACAATGGACTGTACGCCCTTAGCTGTGTGTGTGTGTTGCTCTATGTGTGTGTGTGTGTGTTGCTCTATGTGTGTGTGTGTGTGTGTGCCTGTGGTCCACAATGCCTCTTTGTGTGATTCGGGATTTGAGGCTGCGCCAAACTGCCTCAAGTGCACAAGTGTTCTGCGTGTGTTTGTTAGTGTGTTAGCGAAATTCTGTGAATGGGTGTATGTGTGTGTGTCTGGGGGGAGGGTGTGCATGTGTTTGTGTGCATGCCTGCGTGTGTGTGTGTGTGTGAGACTATGTATTGTATTGTTGTGTTGTATGTGTGTTGATAAGTTACAGAGTGTAATGTCATGTTTGTATGGGGTAGATGTGCGTGCATGTGTGTGTTTGCGTGCCTGCGTGTGTTTATATGGGGTGTATGTGCGTGTGTGCGTGCGTATGTGTGTGCCTGTGTGTGTGCCTGCATGTGTGGGTTTACATTACATTTCACTTAGCTAACGATTTCATTTTGTATTCAAAGTGACCTACAACTACTGTTTTTCAGGGTTTTGGTTACAGGCCCTGGAGCAGTATGGGGTTTGGTGCCTTGCTCAAGGGCACTTCAGCCATGGATGGAGGTGTAGGGAGAGGTCAGGGGGGATTCGAACCTGCAACCCCCAGATTGAAAGACCAACTCTCTAACCACTAGGCCACGGCTGCCCCACAAGATGGGGATTATATTGGGTGGATGTGCGTGCGTGCATGCATGTGTGTGTTTGTGTGTGTGTGTGTGTGTGTGTGTGTGTGTGTGTGTGTGTGTGCATGTGTGTGTTTGTGTGTGCGTGCGTGTGTTTATATGGGGTGGGTGTCGCAGTGTTGTGTGTGTGTGTTCATCCATGTGTGTGTGTGTGTGTGTGTGTGTGTGTGTGTGTGTTGCAGCGCACACTTTGTTACATCCACTCATTTCCTGTCTCTCCCCATACAAAGGCAAAGTGCAGTTATTACATTTTATGTAAAAATTCAGTTTAGACTATAAATGGATACAATTCATAACACCTTATTTATCTTGAGTTTAGACTGTAAATGGTCTTCATAACACCTTATTTATTGTAAATGGATGCAATTCAATATACCTTATTTATCTTGTGCCTTATGGTCCAAATGTGTCGCGTTTTAGAGATACTGTATTTGCAGCATCTGCAATATCCAACCTAATAGCAAAGTTTTGAAAGCTAATATGGTGCAGTTACTGCACACTGCCTGTAGAGGGCAGTTTACCTCCTTCTCTCTTCCTACTTTTCCTTTCTTTTCTCTTCCTTTTCTTTTCTCTTCCCCTCTCTCTCTCTCTCTCTCTCTCTCTCTCTCTCTCTCTCTCTCTCTCTCTCTCTCTCTCTCTCTCTCTCTCTCTCTCTCCGTCTCTCTCTCACTCTCACACACACAGTCCTTTGGTGAATGTGTACTTACATAGGTTTGCATGTGTGTTCAAAACTATGTGTGTGTGTGTGTGTGTGTGTGTGTGTGTGTGTGTGTGTGTGTGTGTGTGTGTGTGTGTGTGTGTGTGTGTGTGTGTGTGAGTGTGAGTGTGTGTGTGTGTGTCTGTGTGTGTGTGTGTGTGTGTGTGTGTGTGTGTGTGTGAGTGTGAGTGTGTGAGTGTGTGTGTGGGTGTGTATGTGAGTGTGTTTACGTAGAAGACGAAGGAGGGGTCCTATGGGAAAGTTACTAATAAAAATGTTTGGTGATGTGACAGTTGCGACGAGTATGTGAGAGGGCAAATAAGTTTATACATCTCAGCGGGCGTCACTCCTAACTTCACGGCTCTGTGTGCGTCATAACATCTCAGCGGGCGTCACTCCTAACTTCACGGCTCTGTGTGCGTCCGAGAATCCGCTCAAGCATTGCATGAGGATTTGCGGCTATCGCTTCTCTTCTGTAGGCTACATCTCCTATCTCTTCTCTTCTATTCTATTCTACATCTCCTATCTCTTCTCTTCTATTCTACATCTCCTATCTCTTCTCTTCTATTCTACATCTCCTATCTCTTCTCTTCTGTAGCTACATCTCCTATCTCTTCTCTTCTGTAGCTACATCTCCTATCTCTTCTCTTCTGTAGCTACATCTCCTATCTCTTCTCTTCTATTCTACATCTCCTATCTCTTCTCTTCTGTAGCTACATCTCCTATCTCTTCTCTTCTATTCTACATCTCCTATCTCTTCTCTTCTATTCTACATCTCCTATCTCTTCTCTTCTATAGGCTACATCTCCTATCTCTTCTCTTCTATTCTGTAGCTACATCTCCTATCTCTTCTCTTCTCTTCTGTAGCTACATCTCCTATCTCTTCTCTTCTATTCTACATCTCCTATCTCTTCTCTTCTCTTCTACATCTCCTATCTCTTCTCTTCTATTCTACATCTCCTATCTCTTCTCTTCTATTCTACATCTCCTATCTCTTCTCTTCTATTCTACATCTCCTATCTCTTCTCTTCTCTTCTATTCTACATCTCCTATCTCTTCTCTTCTCTTCTATTCTACATCTCCTATCTCTTCTCTTCTCTTCTGTAGCTACATCTCCTATCTCTTCTCTTCTATAGGCTACATC
>NW_026945910.1:0-5000 GCF_034702125.1 Engraulis encrasicolus
GGGGGGGTGTTCGAGCGAGTTGAAATGTATACCGCAGAATGTATACCGCAGTCATACAGCTCAATGGCAAATTGCTGGAGAGATGCCACCACCGACAATGACTTTTGACCAATCACAGTATTTCTGTTTGTCGGCACAGCCAATAACAAGAACGAGCTCAATCTAAGTCCCGCCCTGTCTTCATACTTCGAAAGGAAAGACAGCGCAAAACCCTGTGTTTTCTGGTCGGCTGGGCTGCGTAGTTATATCAAATGTCTTTTAGTTCTATAATATAGAGAGTTGTGTCCGACCATTTTCCCCTACCCAAATCCTGAAATGTGCCGTCTTTGGATTTAGCTCTAAACGTGGAAGTCTGCGTGGTTAGTGAACAGGTACCCCACACCTCACAGTTGGTTTAGTTGTTTTGCCTGATAATTTGACTCCGGAGCTTCCCTGCCCTCGTGAAAAATAATGTATTCTCATAAGAGCTCCGAAAGCTTGGTTACACGCACGTGTTCCTGGTATTCTGTTGTTTCGGTTAATGATTTGAAATGTCCATTTACGCTAACAGTAGAATAGTTCAGTTTCCGTTCGCTGTAGGCCTACTTGTTCTCCGGTTATAGTCGATGCAAAGGACATCTGATTTCTGCGCGAGTGAATCCAACTTGGAGAGTTCAGCGGGAGAGTGCGCTAGGGGGAAAAAGTCTTGTAGCTACCGGGTAAAAAATATGGATAAAAAAACAGGTGTAAAAGCGCATGTAGACTACGCGAGGCATGCAACATCGTGTATGCTGCGGGCAGAGGTTAGGGAGAGAGAAGGCTGGGCCAGTCAGTCTAGCGTTTGACACAGGACAAATTGCAATAGTTGGCCAAATCATTCCAAGTTTTTGTTTAATCCGATTCCTTTGTAGGCCTATATCTAAAGGATCTTAAAAAAGTGAACGATATTTAGTGAAACATAGGCCTACTTTTTTCCAGGTCAAAGCTGGAGCGTTCCTATTCCTACTCATTTTTTCTACAGGAAGACATTAAAAGAGATACTAGGTGAATAGGCTAAAATTTGAGTAGTTTGAGTAAAACTTCAGTAGCTAATTCAAACTTTGACAAAGATTTTTTTGTAGCCTATTGCAAGTTGTCTGAAATATGATGATTAAATATGCATGAGATGACAACCAGGCAAGTGTTGAGGGGGTGTTAGGAGACTGATGAGAGGAGGGGTGCTTAGTGTCATTTGGGGGCATTTTGGCCTATTTTATTTTTTAATAGGCCTACTAAGGGTTTTGATGAGGTCAATGGGGTGTTGGGGAAACTTACTATGAGAACCACTGCTCTATCATGATAAAAACCTATTTTATCAAGCTATCTACCCAACCCCCCATCAGACATGACAGCTAAGTCATGGAGTAAGGTTGGCAGTTCTCATGTTCACTGTCCCTTAGTCGCTAATAACTACAGTATGCTCAAAATTAACCATTTAAATACTTTTTCAGCTAAGTCCTCTCCCCCCTAGTCTGAGACTGTTTTACAACACCATCCACTGCGCACAACACACACGTGTGCACCTACGTTTGCGCGCGTGCACTGCGCGGCGCCGCACCGCGCCGCACCGCGCTCTTGTCACCTTTTTCACCCCTGACCTGTTTGCATGCCTGTGTAGATGGCCTCTTCAAGAAATTGAAATTATGTATGGTCACTTTTTCTTATTGTTTCACGTGGAGGTCTACTGACCTTGTCTAAATAATGTAGGCTAGTTTATGTCCATGTATTATATTAGGACCCAAGGTTAATGGGTTATTCTATTTGCCATGTTTTCACAGGCTGCTGTCTCATAATATGGCGAAGACGAGTCACCTGAAGGCCTAACTCGCCATAGAAGACTGAAAGAATGTAAGATTAACTTCTTTGTGACCAATATGACTTGCTCATTGATAAATTTGCTATGTCAATATGAGGTGCATGGCGAATTATTTAATTTATTTGTCTCGCTTCTAGGAGCTGTAGAAACAACAGGGTGTTCTTTTTCAGGGTATTCTTTTTTATAGAACTGGACAGGTCATTTATTCGTTCCCCTTGTTTTTTGAAGTGTCCTGCAGGATGCTGTGTCCTGCAATCCTGTGTGCTGTGCTACAGACGCGTGTGGAGGTCAACCCAAAATGGGCACAGTCTCACCACAGAAGAGTGAAAGAGGGTAAGCTTAACCTATAGCCTACGTCAGGGTCGGGGAACCTTTCTTATTCGAAGGGCCACTTCAAATTCATCCGAGGGCCGTAAAAGTCCTCCAAGGGCCGTACTATGAACACAAACCAGGATTTTCCCTTTCACTTTAGGCCTATATTGAAGGCAGCCACATTTAAACAAACACCACCATCTTCAGGTTCCCTGAATATAACTTAATTGTTTTGCAAATGTATTTTCTAAGATTCCTTTACAAAATATGTCATATTTCATGTGAAGCTGAATAGCATTAAAATTATATCGGGGGGCCAGATAAAACTGCCTCAAGGGTCGCAAACGGCCCTAGAGACATAGGTTCCCCACCCCTGGCCTACATTGTCAATATGACTTGTGCTACTTTACAGATAAGTTGTCAATGCTGTGCATTGCTATGTTTTGATTCATTTTCTTACATCCTGCAGATCCTGGCAGGGAGACGGTAGTGTCCTGCAGAATGGTGATGGGCCAATCTTACAAGAGACCACAGAAAACTGATATAGTGTAAGATTATCCCTGTTGGGCTCAATAGGTCTTGCTTATTGACATATTTGCTATGTCAATATGAGGTGCATGGCAAAGTATTTATTTATTTATTTGTCTCGCTTCTAGGAACTATAGAAACAACAGAGTGCCTGCTGCAGTATGACGAGGACACCCTGAGCAGAGAGCTCCAATAGACCCAGGTCCAGTGTCTTGGCAGGGTGAAATGGCACTGATATGGGTATGTACTGATGTCAGTTAAAATGAATGAATGAATTAATTCTCATATCTGAATAATGTGAACACTGGATTTACCACACACACACACACACACACCCTAGGCCTAGATGATTTGGACCCAAGGTTACTTTTACCACAGCTCTGGCACATCAATTTTCATTTGTTTAATAACTGGGCAGGTCATTTATTCATTCCCCTTGTTTTTTGTAGTGTCCTGCAGGATGCTGTGTCCTGCAATCCTGTGTGCTGTGCTACAGACGCGTCTGGAAGCCAACCTGAAATAAGCACAGTCTCTCCACAGAGGAGTGAAAGAGGGTAAGCTTAACCTATAGCCTACGTCAGTGGTGGGGAACCTTTCTCATTCGAAGGGCCAATTCACATTCATCCGAGGGGTCGTAAAAGTCCTCCAAGGGCCGTACTATGAACACAAACCAGGATTTCCCCCTTCACTTTAGACCTATATTGAAGGCAGCCACATTTAAACAAACACCACCTTCTTCAGCTTCCCTGAATATAACTTAATTGTATTGCAAATGTATTTTCTAAGGTTCCTTTACAAAATATGTCATTTAATGTGAAGCTGAATAACATTAAAATTATATCGGGGACCAGATAAAACGGCCTCAAGGGTCGCAAACGGCCCTCAAGACATAGTTCCCCATCCCTGGCCTACATTGGCAATATGACTTGTGCTACTTTATAGATAAGTTGTCAATGCTGTGCATTGCTATGTTTTGATTTATTTTCTTACACCCTACATATCCTGGCAGGGAGACATAGTGCATGAGACCATAGAGGACAAAAATAGTATAAGATTATCCCTGTTGGGCTCAATATGTCTTGCTTATTGATATATTTTCTATGTCAATATGAGGTGCATGGTGAAGTATTAATTTATTTGTTGTTTCTACAGCTCCCAGAAGTGAGACTGAGTGCCTGTTGCAGTATGACGAGGACACAGTGACCAGAGACCTTCAGTAGACCCTTCTGGCATGATTGGCGGCTGAAGAACATGAAATCAACAGCAATGTTTATAATGTTGTACATACCTGTATAGTCTGTATTAAAAGGCAGTACCTGTACTATTTTTTCCTCTTACTTTCATATTTACCACGTATTTACTATGAATTGACAACTTTTACTCAAATCCATTTTTGTATGTGCCCTGACTAAAACTATCCTTAAACCTAACCTGTCAGAGGTGTAACAACAACCTGCTCTTAGCAGTGTGGCAGCAGTCTACTTGGATGCAGTGGGGAACATAGAACCCTTTTTTGAAAAAGCATTGTATGTTTCTGAGTTTTATGAATTGTGCCCTTCCCAAACATCATGCATAGGCTAGGCGTATCTATGACACGCTGATTTGAACCCACTATCGCGTGTGTCCAATACGCATTTTCAAGTTAAGTCGTGCTCCACAACGCCCTGTGACAGGTTCGGTTTAGGGATGGTTTTGGTTTAGGCACAATTTAGGTAGAAATTCGCCTAATCTCGCTGTTCTTGGCAAAAGTAAAGCAGCAGAAACATTACTTCACTGACAGGTTAGGTTTAGGGGTGGTTTTGGTTAGGGCACAGCAAAGCATATTTGCGTTTAGTAACAGAAATGCGCTGTGACAAAACAAAATCGCCGACACGGCGGGAAAACTGCGCAAACCTCGTCACGTGTCAAAAGTGCATGACGGCGCTTTACCGGTGTTTTGAGGAGCACGCTTTAAATTCAAAATGCGTCGCACCAACACGCTGAATGCACTAGCGTGCGATACGTACGCTAAAGCATGATGACAGCCTGCCCAAACCTAATCTGTCGGTAATGAAATGTTTCCTAGTTGTACATTTGTGACCTGAGTGCTGTGTACATCACTGCATATAGAGTATATTGTTTGCAGGGTATGTGTGTAGTTGCATGGTTCTTGTCAAAGTGTGTGTACATTGTTTGGTGTGATATTAAAAGCGTTAAAAAAATCATTTTCATTTCATTTTTCATTTTATCAATAAATTCACATCATGCATGCATGCTAAAGCCCCATCACAGTGCAGCCTATAATGATGTGAATATAATGATGTGAATATACTAAGTAAAATAAACC
>NW_026945910.1:12500-26931 GCF_034702125.1 Engraulis encrasicolus
CCACCTCCTTCCCTTCAGCCGGTTGGTCCCTGCCCTATGAGGGGGGTGGTGCAGTTGCTCTTTGCTTCAGCTGATGAGGTCCAGAGGTCAGACGTGTATCAGCACCTTTTGTCCAGCCTTCGCCTCTGATGACTAGCCTTAGCTCATTAGCAAAACATAACAACTTGCTACCGTGTTTTAAAATACCCAGAGTTTATTTTTTGTGTTTCCTGTAAAGGGGAAAGACGGGAAAAGAAGCATAGAGCACGGGCAGCTGCAAGGAGAGAGAGAGAGAGAGAGAGAGAGAGAGAGAGAGAGAGAGAGAGAGAGAGAGAGAGAGAGAGAGAGAAGACTGGAATGGCTGATGAAGAGAATACACAGAAGAGAGAAAGACAGCGCTGATGGAGGACTAGACACAGACGAGAGTAACAGAGAGAAGGGGAGAGAGATGGAGGTGAAGGAGCAGAAGAGAAGAGGACACTGCTGTCTAATTATCTAACTCACCAGCTGGAGAGAACATACAGTACCTGTCACACACACACACACACACACACACACACACACACACACACACACACACACACACACACACACACACACACACACACACTCTCTCTCTCTCTCTCTCTTCAACATGGTAATCTGGCATATAGGGCATTTTCCCGGTGAGCCGACGGTCATTAGGGGGCGATGCTTAAAAAAAAAAGAAAAATCTATTTGAGACCAGCCCACAATGTAGATGGTAAGCCCATTGGTCCATCCTTAATATAGTACAATGCACTGACTCCATCATAATTGTCACTCTCAGAAATAAAGGTCCAGAACTTGTCGCTGTGGCAGTACCCTCAAGGGGAGTACCATTGAGTCGCTTGGGTGGTACCTCAAAAAAGAGGTGACAGATGCACATTGGTCGACATTGCAAGAAACTGAACGCACCTCTATTTTGGGGTACCAATCAAGCGACACAGTGATACTCCCCTTGAAGGTACTGCCGCAGCGACGAGCTCTGTACCTTTATTTCTGAGAGTGTAGTATGGGGGTGGGGGAGAGTGGCTGTGGCAAAAACAAATGCCCGGGCTTGTTTGTGGCCCCAGTCCAGCCGTGTCTTGTCGCACACACAACGTTCCACCTCAACGGTTTCACACAGTCTTTACCTATCAGCCTGTCTGTCCGTCTGTCTTGCCCGCCCCCCTTAATTTGTCTCTGCTCTGTCCAGTCATCTCTTTCGTCTTTTTTTCTCTCTGCCAGCTTCATTGTCTCTAGCTGTCTGTCGCTTTCTCTTTATCCATGCTTATTATATGGTGTGACGTCATCGGTCGAATGCTCCATTCATTTCAAAGGGGCTCCCCAACGTTCGCACGTCTGTTATTTTTCGATAACGGACGGGTTGGTCTATAACAGACCGCTGTCAATGGCAACAAGACTTTTCACTGCTAAAGCGACTTTTCAACAAGACTCTAATCAGCTGCGGTGATAGACAACACCTGTTGTCCTGGCTACCTAGCTGTTGCCTAGCGGTGTTCCACAACGGCACTGTTTTGTTTTGCGCAGCAACAATCTTTTGACATGAAATGAAAATTATAATTAACTTAACGAAATGTCCCCGCCATGTGTGAATCATTTAAGTATATCCATATAATAAGAGGGTTAACGTTCGGCGAGTCGGTCGCTTTGTGGAATAGCAGCACTCCGCTCCACGTCGGGGTCTAAACTGGTTACACTTTACTTTACGGATCGCTAATTAGGTGTTAATTTCATACTAATTTCTCAGTAATTTCAGTCTAATTTTATGGTAATAACTGCTTGTTATTAGTAATAACAGCAAAATAACCATATGGTTTCCAGTGCAATTACACTATAATTTCTCATTAATAACAGCAAAAATAACCATACAGTTTCCAGTGCAATTATGCTGTAGTTTCTAGTTAATAGTAGGCTAATGGAAACAGCTACTGTGTCATCATAGTAGTTAGGTGGTAGGTATGCCAGTAACTAAACGGTATCAGCCGAAGTAGTTTCATACTAATTAGGCTACATCAGGGCCGTAATGTGCAATATTTCCTCTTCCTATGTTATTGCATAGAAACGACCACCCAAGCATCCTTGTATTATTTCTGCTTAATTACCTTGTAAACAATTGAGTAGTTATATGGAAATAAGATAGAATCAGGGCCGTAAAATGCATTATCACCTATTCCACTCAATTTTATGGAAATTACATATTTTCATGGTCTTAAAATGTCTTATTTCTTATTTCCACTCAATTACTTAGTTATTATCATTTTTAATACAATATAGACTAGCCTACTATGAAGTGATTCAAGTACACAGACAAACACATTGTGTGCAAAACTTTATTTATTTTTCCAATCAGTTATGAGATTCATGTTCACTGATGTGAGGTTGTCAATCTGCCACCATCCAGAGGAAGTCCTGTGAACACAAACAAACAAACAGAGAAGTCAACTGCAAGACCGGTTTCACCACGTTTATTTTTTTATGTTATCAATTCACCATCGCTAAATTTGCTTCTGAAATGCAGTACCATGTTAAATGCACGTTGTAAATCTTCCTCAGGCTGACATCGTTGCTGATTTACAAAGGCAAACTCTAGCTAGCACCTAGCTTCAGTCATTGAAAACATGGTGGGCAGAGCTAGCTAGAACTAGTGGTTTCCATGTACGTCTGTAGGCTATGCCATTTCAGCACAAACACGGCTGATAAGACGTGTTTGCAGTGTATACAGTTAAAATCCTTCAATGCTCAGAGACAAAATGAAAGCAGGTTAAAGCTAGAACTACATTAAAAGTTCGTTGTCGGGAAGCTTACCTTGCCTGGCTCTGCTGCACTGAAGTTGAACTAGCTCGCGGTGGCGGCGAGTCCTGTTGTTGCTAGGCAACGAAAGTTTGGTTACTGCAGAACAGAAGCGTCTCAATTAGTATACTTCTGTACTTCAAGCACACTCGTTCTAGTTGTACGCTGCCCGCTCTGCTTGCAGTATGGCTCAGAGACGCTGACGTTGTTTAATTGAGTACCCTGACACACAAGGGTGGAGTTTGAGACGCACGACACAGTGCTTTCGCACGCAGGCAGCAACCAGGGTAACTTTCAAGGTGAGCTAAAATGGTCTTGATGTTGATTTCATCCACCTTCAATCGTCGAATTACTTTAGCCTTATGCAAACATGTTTTATGAGTTAGTGTTAGGTTTATGTTTGTTCTGGAAATGAAACGGCATACAGAAGTACCTTTACAATGGAAACCACTAGCTAGCTCTGCCCACCATGTTTTCAATGACTGAAGCTAGGTGCTAGCTAGAGTTTGCCTTTGTAAATCAGCAACGATGTCAGCCTGAGGAAGATTTACAACGTGCATTTAACATGGTACTGCATTTCAGAAGCAAATTTAGCGATGGTGAATTGATAACATAAAAAAATAAACGTGGTGAAACCGGTCTTGCAGTTGACTTCTCTGTTTGTTTGTTTGTGTTCACAGGACTTCCTCTGGATGGTGGCAGATTGACAACCTCACATCAGTGAACATGAATCTCATAACTGATTGGAAAAATAAATAAAGTTTTGCACACAATGTGTTTGTCTGTGTACTTGAATCACTTCATAGTAGGCTAGTCTATATTGTATTAAAAATGGTAATAACTAAGTAATTGAGTGGAAATAAGAAATAAGACATTTTAAGACCATGAAAATATGTAATTTCCATAAAATTGAGTGGAATAGGTGATAATGCATTTTACGGCCCTGATTCTATCTTATTTCCATATAACTACTCAATTGTTTACAAGGTAATTAAGCAGAAATAATACAAGGATGCTTGGGTGGTCGTTTCTATGCAATAACATAGGAAGAGGAAGTATTGCACATTACGGCCCTGATGTAGCCTAATTAGTATGAAACTACTTCGGCTGATACCGTTTAGTTACTGGCATACCTACCACCTAACTACTATGATGACACAGTAGCTGTTTCCATTAGCCTACTATTAACTAGAAACTACAGCATAATTGCACTGGAAACTGTATGGTTATTTTTGCTGTTATTAATGAGAAATTATAGTGTAATTGCACTGGAAACCATATGGTTATTTTGCTGTTATTACTAATAACAAGCAGTTATTACCATAAAATTAGACTGAAATTACTGAGAAATTAGTATGAAATTAACACCTTATTAGCGATCCGTAAAGTAAAGTGTTACCAGATTCTCTCTGTCGTGCTGCTATTCCACGGTAGCGACCTTATCGATGAACGTTAACCCTTACTTAACAGACTGCTTGTCTTTTTTCCCTGTCCTTAACCCTCAAGCGACCGGCCTGTTTTTGCGACTAATCTGACCAAGCGGGGTCATTTATGACCCCAAGGAGTTTATATAGAAATACCACCCTATAAATTATTTTTTGGGGTTCATTCAAATTTATTTACATCTTGTACATACTTGTCCCTCATCTAAAGCAAAAAAATGTGAATTTGAACATTTTATTGTTTTGCTAAAAATTAGTCAAACTTACAGACGTATATGCTAAATATGATGTATGCCCTCATTTGCATATGTAAACATCAACATACAAAAAACCATCCAATACACTTTTTTCTTCTCTCATCATCAGTAATCATCTGAGAAAGTTTCATGGTGATAGCTATCATTTTAATTTTTTAGCCTATTCACTTGTAGTAGTCTTACCGTAATAATACAGTATATTTATGCTAATTATGGAAATTGCTCAAAGTGAAACTTTGGGAAACCAAGCTAAATTCTATCCATTAGGCCCATAGATGATATTCCTGCAATAAAACTTTAAGGTACTCAACATTTATGGGTTCATG
Organism: Engraulis encrasicolus; assembly: GCF_034702125.1. NCBI lineage: Eukaryota > Metazoa > Chordata > Actinopteri > Clupeiformes > Engraulidae > Engraulis > Engraulis encrasicolus. The sequence continues at coordinate 17,319 of NW_026945910.1, forward strand.
AAATCACAAGATCAGAGAATATGGTAATTTACATAGACAAAACCATGTCTCAATCATATAACCTTGTGCACACTAAACATTTCTCTTAAACTTTTTTCTGGACATTGTAGCTGTGTAAAGGTGTCTTCCATATGTATTAGAGCAAAGAAATGATTCAACTGATGCTTCAGCCTTTGTACAGCTATATAATAAGGAACATTCTAAAAACGCCATTGATTTCTACACTGATGACTTGTTTCCTCCCTCTTTGTTCATCAGGATGACTTCAATTTCATATTCTAATCATGTGTCTAGGACCACTGTGTCATGATATCAACAAATATGGAGCAATAACAGAGGAAATGCTACCTGGGAGCCCTCACAATATGCTCCGTTGGTTATCGCAGGGGTGCCCTATTTATTTATATAATATGTTATATTTTAATACTATAAATGTTTATATTATGAATATTTTAGGTCTGCTGACCATGGCCTGCCCCAAGACACAAAATACAAAAAGCAGAGTTTGAAAATTACAACAACAATGGACATTATAATGTTGAGTATCTCATGGATCCTCTCGGGGTCATAAATGACCCCAGAGGTGTTTTGATTATAAATCCCACATAGATGGTCCAAATCTCACAAAAATCATTCACAACATGCACAACATATGTATTGACAAACTCCTAGAAGGACAAGTTTTTCTGATGAAAATTGCAGAAATGGTATATGAAAATATGTGCCCGGGGTCATAAATGACCCCAGTCGGTCGCTTTAGGGTTAAGTCGGTAACACTTTATAATAAGTACCCCTTTTTAGGCATTACTTAAGGGTTAGTTGAGCCTTATTTTACCATTAGTTAACCCTTAGTGAATCACGAGTTAATCATTATGTAAGTATTATTTCTCATTTCCTAACTATTATCTACTACCGTTAGTAAATGGTTAGTGTGTGCTGATATAACGATTCGCTAAGCAAAGTTAAGCCTTAAATAAGCCTTATATTAACAATAGTTAACCCTTAGTAAATAACGAGTTAGTCGTTATGTATGTGTTATTCCTCATTTCTTAACTATTATCTACTACCATTACTAAATGGTTAGTGTGTGCTGATGTAACGGTTCGCTAAGCAAAGTTAAACCTTAGTTAAGCCTTATTTTACCATTAGTTAACCCTTAGTGAATCACGAGTAAGTCGTTATTTATGTGTTATTTCTCATTTCTTAACCATTAACTAATACCGTTAGTAAATGGTTAGTGTGTGCTGATGTAACTACTCGCTAAACAAAATTAAGCATTAGTTAACCCTTAGTGAATCACGAGTCAGTCATTATGTGTTTCTGTGAAATTATTAAATACTGTTAATTAATCATTTGTCTATGGTGATTTAACTTTCTGATAAGCATTAGTAAACCATCATTAAAATGTCTGATAACCCACCTTTATTTATGAAAAAAACATTATCTCTTTGTTGTCTCCTACCACCTAACCATTAACAAGTACTATTAGGCATGTATAGTAAGGGTTTGTAAACTCTTGCTTTAGCATCAGTGAAGTCTTATTTAACCCTTTTGTAATGGTTAGTGTGTGATGACTGGTAGCATGGCAAACAGTAGGCCTAGGCCTAAGTTGAGGCTCATGTGACTGCCCCTCATGGATGTTTCTGGACGTTAACAAATGACTTTTTTTTTTTTTTTTTTTTTTTTTTTTTTTTTTTTAAACAAACAGCAACAACCAACAAAAAGGAACAAGGACAATAATAATCAAACAAAACAACAACAACAACATCAACAACAACAAAAAATAAAAAAAATAAAAAGCATACATACTCCATCAGAAAATATCTTAAATTAATCCACCTAACTTCTTAGTGGCCATAAACTAAGGAATATCCCAGAGAGAGAGAGAGAGAGAGAGAGAGAGAGAGAGAGAGAGAGAGAGAGGGAGGGAGAGAAACAGCGACACACAAGTGTCAAAAAAAAAACATTCTTATAGTTCTTTTTCCCATTCTTTTGTAATTATCAAGTCTTGCCAACCATCAGGTTGTGCCTGTCCTTTGCTTTTAGACATAATTTTAGTTAATAGATAATGATGTTTCAAGAACATAATAAATGATTCTAAGTGAACATTCTTTTCTTTCTTAAAAATAAAAAAATTACCAAGGAGTACAATGGTGCTTAACAACATATTTTTCTGTTCTTGAAAACCCCAGATAACAGAATGAGGTGATAGTGGTAAGGCGAGTCCCTGTCCAGACAGCCAACCCACCAACTTGTGCCAAAATCTAGCCACATTTGGGCAGTACCAAAATAAATGCATAATATCCTCTTCTTCTTCTCCACAATGTCTACATGTGTTGTCCTCACTTATTTTCCAAATTTTTAGCATTTTCTTTGTAGGCAAGATCTTATAGAACATTTTCATTTGAAAGGCCCATAAATATGTTACATCTGATGATTTGTACACATTTCTAAAGATATTAAACCAAGGTAAAGGAGTGTCAAAAATGTCTTCCCAGTAGTCTTGAAAATAATATGGTATCGTTGCTATATTTCGTGAGGACAGAAAAAAATGGTACATGTCTAAATTGATTTTTCTATGTCCTAGCCACTTGTGGTTTTTAATGGATGGGCGACAGACACACAAGTCAGTATTGGACTGTAGTAGTGTTGTTTTCCATGTTGCTGGTATTGCTGAGATCAACTGTAGATAATGTAGTTTTAGACAAAAATCCCCATACATTGAAACAAAAGATTCATATGTATGAAATTCTCCATTTTCATTGAGTACATCATTCACAAAAACTACATTATTGTCTAAAAAAGATTGCCAATATACAGGTTTTTTGTCTATATTAATGTTTGAATTCAACCACAGAATCTGTTGCTTGATCTCTGAGGTATTACTTGGCTTAGAAAACTGATAGTGACACCATAAGGAAAGACAATTTCTGTAAAAGGGGGACAGCTTAGGGAAAACGTCACACAATGTTTTTGAATCTTGATTTAGTTGAAAAAAGGGCAACATTTTTCCCAATGATGTACCACCTTGGGCTAAGAGTAATCTAAATGTAAACCAGTGTCGATTTTTGTACAGTCGTTGAACCCATGCCCCTTTTAGGGTTGTATCCAGTGTTGCAAGATTCTTCAGTCCTAGACCACCATTCTCACGTGTATTATAGACATAGGAACGCTTTATTTTATCAGTCTTACCATTCCAAATAAAATTAAAAAATATTTTTTCATATATTTTCATAAACACTCCATCAGGAGATGGTAACGCTTGTAATAAATATGTANATTGTGAAAGTATCAATGAATTAATCACTGTTATTTTTCCATAAATCGAAAGATAATTTCCTCTCCAGGCCTGAAGAATTTTATTCATTTTCTGGAGCTTTAACTCAAAATTGGTCTTTACAAGGAGCTTTGTCTCTACTGGTATATGTATTCCCAAAAGGTTAACAGGTCCATCTGTATACTGAATAGGCACTTTACACAGATTATGTCTCATACCTTTGAAAGATCCTATTCTGAGGATGGAACATTTATCATAATTTGGTTTTAATCCAGATAAAACGGCAAAGGAATCCAATTCTGTGATAAGAGAATCTAAAGAAAAAGTATCTGGTTTTATGTAAAAGGAAGCGTCATCTGCATAGAAAGAGCATCTTGATTCTAATCCATTAATTTCTAAGCCTGTAATGTTTGGATTATTTCTTATTCTTATAGCCAGTATTTCAATTGCAAGAATAAACAAATACGCTGAGAGAGGGCAACCTTGCCTCACTCCTTTGGATAATGTAATTGGCTTTGAAATGTGCCCATTGTTAATTATCCTACTGCAAGGATTTTGGTACAACACATGGATCCATTTGATAAAGTTGGCACCAAAATTATATGTCTTCAAACATTGATATATGAAATTCCAGCTAATTGTGTCGAAGGCCTTCTGAAAATCAGCTATAAAAATTAGACCAGGCAGATTTTCTTTTTCATAATAATCCATTACTTCAAGTAAACGTCTGATATTGTCGCCTATGAAGCGATCTTTCAGAAAACCCGTTTGATCTGGGTGAATTAAGTTCTGAATTACTTTTTTAAGCCTGAGTGCTAAACATTTGGCCAAGATACGTGCATCACAACACAACAGTGTTATTGGTCTCCAATTTTTTAACTCCACAGGATCTTTTTCCTTGCCTTCAGCCTCATGTTTCAGAAGAAGGAAAATTAAACCTTCTCTCTGGGAGTTTGATTGGTAACCCATTTCAAGGGAATAGTTAAAACATGTCAACAAAGGCACTTTAATTTCTGTGAAAAATGTTTTATACCACTCCACTGGTATTCCATCTAAACCAGGTGTTTTCCCATTTTGAAAAGAGCAAATGGCTTCATATAATTCTTCTTCTGTGATAAGACCTTCACACAGCTTTTGTTGGTCCTTAGTGAGTGTTGGGTATAAAAACCTTTTCATGTGCTCAGTTAGTGAAATATTATCTGCCGTTGTGGTTTCTTCATTAAATATCCCATTATAGTATTCCATTAATGTATTCAATATGCCACTTGCTGAAATGATATTTGTTCCATCGTCCTTCAAAATTTTAGTTATATTTTTTCTGGAAAAATTCCTTTTTTGAAGTTGTAAAAAGTACTTACTGCACTTTTCACCCTGCTCCATCCACGTTGCCTTATTTCTATAGATGATTCCTTTTATTTTCTCCTGATAACACCTTTGTAATTCTTTTTCTTTATCATCTAGCAGTAGAAGGTCTTGGTCAAGGCAATCAGACCTGTTTGCGTCTACATGATTTTTAATGTTTTGCACCTCATTCAACAGAGTTTTTTCTTTCTTACAATTTTGCTTGTGTTTCCAAGAAGAACATTTTATGGCATGCCCCCGAAAAGCACATTTAAATGCATCCCATACACTATGTGGATTTGCTGAACCAGAGTTAAAATGGAAAAAATCTGAAATAAACAGTTTCGTCTTATTAATGAAATTCCCATCTTCCAACAATGATTGATTCAATTTCCAAAACAAATGACTTGTTAAGCGTTGCTTATGCATTATCAAGGAATTACGAACCATTACTTAAGTATATCTGGGGAACTGATCTAAAGTGAAAACCTGTTATGGCTTTACAACACATTAACGAATGACTTGATAAGCATTACCAAGAAGTTTCAACGCATTAATAACGCATATCTGGGGAACTTTTTAAGTGAAAACCTTTCCATACTTTCCAAAACATTAACAAATGACTTGATAAGCATTGCTTATGCACTATCAAGGATGTATAACCCATTACTTAAGTATATCTGGGGAACTGATCTAAAGTGAAAACCTTTCCATGCTTTCCAAAACGTTAACAAATGACTTCTTAAGCATTGCTTATGCATTATCAAGGAGTTAAAACTCATTACTTAACTATATATGGGGAACTGATCTAAAGTGAAAACCTGTTATGGCTTTACCACACATTAACGAATGACTTGATAAGCATTGCTTATGCATTACCAAGAAGTTTCAACGCAATAATAACGCATATCTGGGGAACTTTTTAAGTGAAAATCTCACCATGCTTTCCAAAACATTAACAAATGACTTGATAAGCATTGCTTATGCATTATCAAGGAGTTACAACTCATTAATTAAGTATATCTGGGGAACTGATCTAAAGTGAAAACCTGTTATGGCTTTACAACACAATAACGAATGACTTGATAAGCATTGCGTAAGCATTATCAAGAAGTTTCAACGCATTAATAACGCATATCTGGGGAACTTTTTCTGTGAAAATCTTTCCATGCTTTCCAAAACATTAACAAATGACTTGATAAACGTTGCTTATGCATTATCAAGGAAATATAACCCATTACTTAAGTATATTTGGGGAACTGATCTAAAGTGAACACATTTCCATGCTTTCCAAAACGTTAACAAATGACTTGATAAGCATTGCTTATGCATTATCGAGAAGTTTCAACGCATTACTAACGCATATCTGGGGAACTTTTTCAGTGAAAATCTTTCCATGCTATCCAAAACATTAACAAATGACTTCATAAGCATTGCTGATGCTTTTATCAAGGATTTAAAACCCATTAGGCCTACTTAAGTAGGCCTATATCTGGGGAACTTCTCTGAAGTGAAAACCTTTCCATGCTTTCCAAAACATTAACAAATGACTTGATAAGCATTGCTTATGCATTATCAAGGAGTTACAACTCATTACTTAAGTATATCTGGGGAACTGATCTAAAGTGAAAACCTTTCCATGCTTTACAAAACGTTAACAAATGATTTGTTAGGCATTGCTTATGCATTAACAAGAAGTTACAACTCACTACTTGCGCATATCTGGGGAACTTTTAAATTGAAAACCTTTCCATGCTTTCCAAAACGTTAACAAATGACTTGTTAAGCATTGCTTACGCATTATCAAGGAGTTAGCGAACCGTTACATCAGCACACACTAACCATTTACTAATGGTAGTAGATAATAGTTAAGAAATGAGGAATAACACATACATAACGACTAACTCGTTATTTACTAAGGGTTAACTATTGTTAAAATAAGGCTTATTTAAGGCTTAACTTTGCTTAGCGAACCGTTATATCAGCACACACTAACCATTTACTAACGGTAGTAGATAATAGTTAGGAAATGAGAAATAATACTTACATAATGATTAACTTGTGATTCACTAAGGGTTAACTAATGGTAAAATAAGGCTTAACTAACCCTTAAGTAATGCCTAAAAAGGGGTACTTATTATAAAGTGTTACCCTTAAGTCCATCAGCCTCAAGTGGTCTGGCCTCCTCTGTATTGGCAGAGTATTGACATGCAGTACAATATTGAGCGGGGAGTTACCAAACATCCAGCTTTTCTAAGCATATTTTGTCTTCCTTTATCAGGCTACAGACTTCACATATTTGTAGCAATTTATTTCAGATTTTCAGGCAGATCTGTGTGTGTGTGTGTGTGTGTGTGTGTGTGTGTGTGTGTGTGTGTGTGTGTGTGTGTGTGTGTGTGTGTGTGTGTGTGTGTGTGTGTGCGTGCGTGCGTGCGTGCGTGCGTGCGTGCGTGCGTGCGTGCGTGCGTGCGTGTTTGTTTTTTATCCCCAAAGGCCATGCCTGGTCTCCCATCTTCAGACTTGAGGCATCCATTCTTTGTATCTTCAAGGCTAGCAATGATGTCAGGCACACGTGAAGGCACACAACTTCACCTCTAACTATTTTACAGTAGTGCCAACTTCAGACAAGGGTAGGTAGTGAATAGACTCTGCATCTGTCTTTGTGTGTGTGTGTGTGTGTGTGTGTGTGTGTGTGTGTGTGTGTGTGTGTCTGTGTATGTGTGTGTGTGTGTGTGTGTGTGTGTGTGTGTGTGTGTGTGTGTGTGTGTGTGTGTGTGTGTGTGTCTGTGTGTGTGTGTGTGTGTGTCTGTGACCATGTGTTACTTGTCTTCAAGGTTGTTTTACTCTCCCAGGAACCATAAATTACATTTTTAAGAAACTCCCTGAACCCATGAAATCGCAAAGCTTGTATTATACTGTTAGTTTAAATTCATACCCATACTTTTTCCACACAATATCACAAATTGCCAATACACATAGGAGTAGATTATAATGTACACAGTGTGTCTAGCTCTATCTCTTAATCCATTCATTTCTTCTGTCTGTCTGTGTGTGTGTGTGTGTGTGTGTGTGTGTGTGTGTGTGTGTGTGTGTGTGTGTGTGTGTGTGTGTGTGTGTGTGTGTGTGTGTGTGTGTGTGTGTGTGTGTGTGTTGTGTGTGTGTGTGTGTGTGTGTGTGTGTGTGTGTGTGTGTGCGCGTGTGCGTGTGTGTGTGTGTGTGCGTGTGCATATGTGTGTGTGTGTGTGTGTGTGTGTGCGCGCGTGTGCGTGTGCGTTTGTGTGTCTGTGTGTGCTATGGATTGTGTGTATTTATACCTTTAGTATATGCCCATAAGAATATGGTAAGGGTTACTCTAAGCCTGGATAAACTGGATGTGTATTGAGAGATTAGTTTAGCCATATGGGAGGCCATGAGATATCAAACTGGCCTGCCAATCATAATTACAGCATCAAAACATTATTTTATTCATTTTTTATGTCAAGGTACTACTGTTAGAGAAAATGTAGGTTTTATAAAATATAGGGATTTCATGTTCCTTGAGGTGTTCATTTCCTATATCTTTGCATTAGATTGGCGGAATAGCTGCGACTCTGACAGAATTGTTGTTTCGTATATTTACCACTCTAAAATCATATAAATATTGAAAAACACCAAGTCAGCATATTGCCATTTGGTCTTTATCCTGCTATAAATCTTTTTGGGTTGGTTTGGACCAGAACAACACAAATGTCACTATTGATGATATTTTCTAAAATTAGAGAAAAACTATTAAAATAAATTTGGGGGTTGTTGTACTCTCATATCAGCTGTAATACATGGACAACATAATCACTAATTGTATCACTTTGGGAAGTATTAATAGTGAATTTATCCAGGTTTTGATAGTTTTGGTCATCAAAAACTATTTGCATAATGTAAGATAAAAGACCTGTAAAGTCAAAAAGATGAATAAATAAAGTAGTATTTCCATGAATATGAATACATACCAAGTTAGCTATGAGATGAAAAACAATATTTGATGAGAACTCGTGTTTTTTGGTATTTCATTTTTATTTAAAAAATGACCCGAACACCAGGTGTATGCAGCTTTTGAACACAACACAAGGGTCAAATAAAAATGACTGGGCTCTAATGGACAGATCATCTGCCAGGGGGCCCCTAATTGGCCAAAAGTGGAAAAATTGCGGAATTGTGAGAACATGCAATATTTTTTAAAGATTCTTCAACATTGCAGGATAGGGTGAATTCTAGTTCTACAAAATGTTTTCAACCCTGCTATCATCTACGAACTATGTGTTCCACTTGACATCTAGTGTATATGCTACACACAGACTTTCTCCAATGTTCATAGTTCTTGGAAGTGCTCCTAGCCAATATACCTTACCATAGGTACAACCGCAGGTTGGCATTACATTTGCAGGTGTTCGACAGTGCACTTGCACTCACCACACACACACACACACAGACACAGACACACACACAGACACAGACACAGACACACACACACACACACACACACACACACACACACACACACACACACACACACACACACACACACACACACACACACACACAAGAACAAACCGTTACATAGACTCGTCTCTGCAGTTATTTGACATTGCGCTCACAAACACAGACCCCCCCACACACACAAATTAAATCACACACACGCACACACGCACACACACACAAACACAAACACACACACACACACACACACACACACACACACACACACACACACACACACACACACACACACACACACACACACACACACACACACACACACAGAGAAAAGCAACAACTGTATCATTGCAGTATAGACATGTCTCTGCAGGTGTCTGACATTGCCCCCCACTGCATACTCACATTACCAGAGGCAAACCCACACAGAGACAGAGACAAACACACACACACACACACACACACACACACACACACACACACACACACACACACACACACACACAAGCGACACACACACACACA
>NW_026945911.1:0-26917 GCF_034702125.1 Engraulis encrasicolus
CTCACCCTAAGCAAATATAGTCAAAACCGTGGATTTGCTACATGCCCTGGAACTAGCACTTCATAGCTATACGGACATGCACCATTACAAACGCAAATGGGCATGTGTCCTTCATAGATGACTGAACAATGAACACATTATCTGACAGAGGTTCTCAACCTTTTTTTTTTTTTTTTTAAATGCCCTGCTGTCCTACTCATGCGTTTCCCAACACACCTGTGACCTCATCATAAGCCTGCCAACACCCTCCTTAGTGTGTTTAAATCATTAAATGGAATGGGACCCACATATCTACTGGATATGTTTCAGCTGTATGCACCAACCAGGTCACTAAGGTCAACGGAGAAGAATTTGCTGGTGATTCCAAAAGTCAAAACAAAGTGTGGAGAGGCAGCCTTTAGCTTCTATGCTTCAAAGCTTTGGGAACCAGCTTAAATAGCTTTAAATCTAGACTCAAGACAAAGCTGTTCTCAGCTGCTTTCCCCTAGCTTAAATTACATATCATTCTTTTATTATTATTATTATTATGTTTATTTTTTTTATTCTATTTTAGGATTATTTTTACCTTATGTTTTATCTTAATGTTTTAAATGTTTCTTGACTTGAAATGCGCTATAAACTTGCCTTGCCTTAGTATTACAAAAATACATTAGAATAATACCGCCCTCCCAATGGCAATTGAGCACACCATCTCTCAGCTGTATCCTTCTCAACTCATCACCAATGCCCCCTGGTGGCTATAGAACCCCCATTGAGAAACAGCATCATGTCACATGACCGGTCAGCTACAGTAGAAGAGCCATAGATCAGGTTTGTTTTATGGTATTAAAACAGACAAATGCAACAAAAGTAGACATTTGGTGTTGAAAGCAGCCATATTATACGGTATGTCTGTCTATCTTTTTTCATTTATCCTTTATTTAGCCAGGATTGTCCCATTGATACTAAGACTCTCTTCTGCCAGGGAGTCCTGGACAAAATGGCAGCCTTCATATAAGTTACAGACACAGACATATAATAAGGAAAATAAACTTACATTACAAAAAACATTTAGAAAAACAAACTTTTATAAAATATAGTATCAGGTAAAAGGTATGTGGTGCTTGTTTAGACACAATGACATTCCTTTGTGTTGTATTAATTACCCTCTTAAAGGCCTCCAATGAGGGCAGAGTCCATACACAATATATTCTGCAACTCATTCATAAGTATGGAGCATAAAAAGAAGAAAAGCCTAAGCTTTCCCTAATTCAGTGCGAGGAGTGCAAGACTGAAGGAACAACTTGTGTGAGGAATGCGTACCATAAGATAAAGCGCAGAGTCAATAAATTAGAGACATAATGGGGAAGTTTACCTTTTTAATGCTTTAGCAATAAAAAGTAACAAATTAAATGTACGCCTTCATCCCAGTAAACAAAATGACGTTTAAAGGACGTCTTTTTTAGGTCATTTTTGGACGTATAATTTAGGTCATCTGAAGGTGCAGACTGTTACTCCAGACGACGTCTTTTTCGGACGTCTAATGGACGTCCATTTTTGACGTCTGTACTACGTCCATATTAGAGTCATCTCTAGTCCAAATAAGGTCTTAGAGGACATGTTTTTGACGTCATTTTGTAGGTGGTTTTATTGACGTCATCTTTGTGGACGTCTTTTTGACTTCAAATTAACTCTGTGAGTTGTCATTCAAACATAAAAGTGACAGCATTAAAAACCTTGAAACTTCTAGTTTTCAAAATATACAGACAATTATCACATGGAAAGTGACAGGGGGGGTTTACTTTTATTTAGAAAACACTTTTGTTTACAAGGTTCAATCTTCAAAAGTCTTGACTACATACCTCTGCAACGTTTTTTTTGTAGAGTTGTGTTTACATTCAATAAAAAAAAAAAAAATTGTACTACATTAACTTTACTGTCATATTATTTTTGTTAGGCTTTTCAGAAGAGGGGGAGATAACAAATGTGATCTTTTTCAAGAATAATTAACACCACTGCGAATTTCATGAAGTATTGATGATTATGACTCGTACACTATCATCTCTTAACAACATTACCAGTGTAGTACAAAACCCGAAAGTCTTGAAATTCGAAGTAGTGTTAAATATTCTTGAAAATAACATTCTTATGAAATAGGTTCCAACATATTGGAAGAAAAGACATTGTACCTTGGGTTAAGAGACAGTTCATCTGAATGAAAACTCTGCATTACATCAATGGGTCTTACATCTGCCACATCATATAATTTCACAATCGTCCAGTTTTACAACATATATATTTTTTAAAAATATGATGGTAACACTTTATTTTAACATTACATCGCTTAGCACTAATACATACAATGTTAACCCATTGATGCCTAAAGCACTTGCAGAAAAGGGTGCTGATGCCATACAAAACTCCAGGCGCCAGGGCCAATGTTGCACAACCCAACATCCAGTATCAATGAGTTAATGCCTGTATAAGTAACTTGTAAGGCATGTACTAAGCGAAATCAAACATTTGTTAGGTCCTTACTGAGGTTATATTAGGTAATAAATCCCAAATTGTGCATGAACAAGGCATTTGCGAATACATGCCTAACGTATGTTTGATTTTGCTTAGTGCATGCCTTACAAGTTACTTATACAGCATACAGGCATTAACACTGTATGTATTAGAGCTAATAGATGTAATGATAAAATAAAGTGTTGCCAAAATGATAATCAAAATAATTCCCTGTAATAATCCTAACAAGCATGAACACAGATAAATTGTCATTAAGTGGTAAATTATGGAGAATCGGTCCTTGAGAAGGGACACAAAATGCTCTTTCTTCAGGTGTTACTTGAAGCTGCATAGGCTGTCTGAATGTCAGTGGATTCAAAAGAGTCATTGAAAGATACTCCCATTTCTGTTGTTGTGGACTGGTGTTGTCTACGGAGGTGGTGTCTACATAGTAAGTCCTTGTACACTTGAACAGCCATCTTGGCTGCAAATTATCATCATATCCTGTGCATCTGACAAAGCGTGTACTTGACAAAGATGCCAAACTACTTTCTTGATGTCTGTAGTAACTATTTACATTTTGGGCATAAACACATGTTGAGTGATCACTGGGCTGCTGGGAAGCTTTGAGAGAAGTTGTAGTGCCTTTGTTCGTTTGTTGGTTGAGATGGGAGCGTCATAAACATATTCAAAGAAGGTGAAAACAGAGCTGAGCTGTGCTGGATATAACAAGTTGCAGACCCAGTAAAGCTTGAACAGCTTGTCAATTGTGCAAGTCAGGCCGTCTGCAACGGGAATGGTCACACGGTCATTCCTGGCGGTTATGACAGACTCTTCAGGTTCCCAATGCAGATCACTAGTGGTTGGGTTGTGGATTCCATCTCAGTGTCAGTAGTGCAGTGAAGAGGGATGTGAAGTTGGTTCCAGACTGAGAAGAAGAAGAAGAAGAAGAAGGGGGGGAGAGAGAGAGAGAGAGAGAGAGAGAGACATCATCAATAATACTTAATAGCAAGTTGTACTTAACTGATTGAAAGGTATGAAGCATACCAGTCAAACTAAGTATAGCCGAATCAACTACACATGCATTGATATCATGATATCTTCTTAGCTCTTCATTAAACTGAGTGAATTTAATTTCATTCATTTTTCATTTCATTATTTATATACAGTATACGTATGAAGAGTTTATTGCAAAACGGTGTATCTACCTTTTTTTTGCATTTTATTATTGAAAATGGCTTTCCAGAGCTCCTATCACCTATGTGTCAATTCTTGCCATTCAAATATTTTGAGAACATACTTTTTCAACTTACAGTATATCATGCAAGTGAGTACACCCCTCACAGTTTTTGCAGATTTGTGAGTATATATTTTCATAGGAAATCATTAGAGAAATTTCACTTTGACACAATGATTAGTGACCTTTTAACAACATATTTAACCGCTTAAATTTCTTGTTCACTCAGAAAAAAACTAAATACAGCCCTTGATGTTTGAACATGTACTCACAAAAGTGAGTACACCCCAGATTAAAATCCGGTAGAAAAGGGGCTGTGTTGGCTCGAATCGAAACAAAATGAAAAGGGATGAAAGGGGAGGTCATCAGTGTGCGTTTCAACCTTTCTTTGCATTGAACTTTTACATTTTGAGTCTGCATCTGGCTTAAATAGATCGTTGTGAGATTTGAATGCAATCCTATGGAGAATATCATGATCTGCTTCAGTAGTCACAGTGCATGTTGATATGCATGTTTCTTTTAGGTGCATTTCAGATTACCAATGTTGACAGCATCCATGCATCCCCAAACCATGTCAGTCCCACTACCATGCTTGGCTTTTGATAGGATACATTTTTTTTACTTACTTGTTTACCACCACACATGCTTGACACCATCTAAAGTATATTTGTTTATCTGGGTCTCTTCAGATCACACAACATGGTTCCAGTGATCCATATCCTTGGTCTGTTCATCTCTCTTGAGACCAAGATAAACAAATTTGCTTTAGATAGTGTCAAGCATGTGTGGTGGTAAACAAGTGAGTTTTACAAAAAAAAGTGTATCCTCTCAGTAGCCACGCATGGTAGTGGGACTGACATGGTTTGGGGATGCATGAATGCTGTCAACATTGGCAATCTGAAATACACCTAAAACAAACATGCATGTCAACATGCACTGTGACTACTGAAGCAGATCATGATATTCTCCATAGGATTGCATTCAAATCTCACAACGATCTATTTAAGCCAGATGCAGACTCAAAATGTAGTTTAATGCAAAGAAAGATTGAAACGCACACTGATGACCTCCCTTTTCATCCCTTTTCATTTCAAGACGATTCGAGCCAACACAGCCCCTTCTCTACCGGATTTTAATCTGGGGTGCACTCACTTTTGTGAGTACATGTTCAAACATTAATGGGTGTATTTTGCTTTTTTCTGAGTGAACAAGAAATTTAAGCGGCTAAATAAGTTGTTAAAAGGTCACTAATCATTGTGTCAAAGTGAAATTTCTGTAATGCTTTCCTATGAAAATGTATACTCAAAAATCTGCAAAAACTGTGAGGGGTGTATTCACTTTCGTGATATACTGTATATGAAATTCATTTTGCAATGCGGTATACGTATGAACTTATACAGTATAATATCAGGAAGGAGCCAAGACTGACTTGCACCAACACAGACCCACACGCAAACACACCCAAACGCAAACACACACACACACACATTCCTACCAAAGATGTCAGCGATGCAGAGTCCTAGCTGGCCAATAGTGTGTGAGGTGTTAAGTTCCGCCTGTCCGTGCAGCAGCAGCAGGTTGGAGGGCGGGACCTTTAGCTTGACTGACAGCTCTTCCACTGCATGCTTCAGAAGCTCTGTCTGCAACACACATACACATAAATATTACTGACACACACATCAGCTGTATAGGGTGATCTACTTTCCATGGCTTCCCCCAACTATAAAACAGAATTATAATACTTCCTGTAAAAAGTCTTTGACTAGGCAAAGCGCTATACCATAGGTGGCTAACCCGCGGCTCTCGAGCCGCATGCGGCTCTTTGCCTGGTGTTTTGAGGCTCTTGCGTTCATGTCCAAGTTTGTGTTTATGTCCCATAGGCAATATGCATTAGAATTGCGCACACAAAGTTGATTAGAACTATGGCAAATAAGTGCCCTGTGGTCTTGGTACTGTAGTAGGCCTTGGCTAAATGTGTCCTGAATGATCACGTTGATGTGTGACATGTGTTACTGCAAATAGCCTACAAGACGCGATTTAAGCCTATGTTCTAAAAATAGCGCTTTAAAAAGTGACCGCGTCTTTCGCTGACTAAACAAAATATCGGCAAAAATGTTTTAACCTGAAAGATTTTGCCATCACTCCTCAATAAGGTCAAGAAAATGTGCTGTCCATATTAGATTCTATCGCTCGGATATGGCGGTTATAAATGTGCAAATGATATGAAGAGAAAGGCGTCTGGAGCAGAGATGCGCCGAGAATCTCTGTCCTGCGGAGCCATCTCTGCGCTCTGTTAGGAGGAGTGTTCATGGCTATTGACCGGGACCGAATGTGAAATTATGTGTTTGGTTTAAAATCGTGTTATTTTCGCGGGCTATAGACAAAATTGCGCCAAAAATAATGTTCTACCTTGGTTTATCAGCCATTGTCAAAGCGGCGCAGGCAGACAGCGTGCAGGTGGGAAACAATTTAAATCGACTTGTCGCTTGTCCGCACTCAGTTTAGTCTCAAAAAGAAAACTTGGTCTTTTCCCCTGGCCCCCTGTCAGCACCCGCTGAAACATTAATGTGGAAAATGAACGGCGATTTGACGAACCACCTTGTTAATTTCGGATGGTGTTGTCGTCAGGCATCCAATGATCATCTCATCTGTGCGCAAGAAAGCGGTGCCTGTGCGCCTAACCCCCGAATGAGCTAAAAGAGGCGGAGAATCTTTGGGCCGCGTTACTTCGTGCTCTGTTATAAAGAGTGCTCATGGAAATTATGATGTGAAACGTTTTTTATTAAAATATGAAAGAATTTATGAAATAATTTTGACCTGTGTACCCTTGTCTTCTTATGTAAAACAACATTTTTATCTTGAAAAAACCTTTTCCCCCAAAAAATTGAGGCAGTTAAAAAAAAAGAGGGGGGGGGTCATCTTATATTCAGGATTGTCTTGTAGTCAGGCCATTAAGTTGGAGTGTAACATCAATCTGACACTTTGTGTGTGTGTGTGTGTGTGTGTGTGTGTGTGTGTGTGTGTGTGTGTGTGTGTGTGTGTCTGTGTCTGTGTCTGTGTCTGTGTGTCTGTGTGTGAAAGGAAGAGATGGTTGATGTTCATACCCATGTGTTGTTGTGTATGCTGGTCTGTGGTGCGAGAAGGATGTGTGATGCCCATGTTGGTGGGTGTGCGCATGTTTATATGCCCGCGTGATGTTTGTGTGCCGATGTGGCTCTTTGCTGTGACACATTACAAAATGTGGCTCTTGGTCTCCGACTGGTTGGCCACCCCTGCTCTATACGGTGTGTGTGTGTGTGTGTGTGTGTGTGTGTGTGTGTGTGTGTGTGTGTGTGTGTGTGTGTGTGTGTGTGTACCTGTGCTAGTTGTATTTGGTGTATGTCTGGTCTGTGGCGTATCTTTAAGTTTACCAGTCGTGCCGGTGTGTTCTGCTGATGCTGCTGCAAGCGTTTTCATTGGCTGGTTTTCCTGCGAGGGCGTGGACTGCATACGATGGCGATGTCTGCATCGTCAGACTCCTCTCCTTCATCCTCCTCCTTTAATTGGCTAGCTGCCGCAGCAATCCCGGCCCCTCTGGTGATGGACGCAGCAGGGAGCCAAGCGCATCCAGCCTCATGTTAATCTCCCTGTCACACGCACACACATACACACACAATGTAAGGAAAGTTGACAAGTCACTGTAGAGAAAGTGTCAGTGCGTGGCATGCACACAAGTGTGTGTGTTGTGTACTCACGTTAGTTTGCGGTTGGGCCGCCGCAGTGCCTTGAGTGGTGTGGAGGGGGAGGGGGGCGGAACGCCTCAGCACAGTCCTAACACCAACACATACACACACAAGGGTGCATTAACACACATCAACATGATGGATATGGTAAGCATACGGCAATAAATTGGAAAAAATATTGTAGGGGCTACTATGTTGACTCATGGTCTGTGTGTGTGTGTGTGTGTGTGTGTGTGTGTGTGTGTGTGTGTGTGTGTGTGTACACTCACATTGTGCTTTGCATGGGTTTGGTCACCTGGTCCGAGTCATCTGAGAGTTCGGTACACTGCTTCCCTCACCATCGCTGTCGCTGTCAGAAATCTGTCAAACACACAATATACAGTCTCAAGTTTGCCGTGTTAGCTGTAACTCATCCAAATACTGCTACTTTATACAGCAGGCACATATTTACTGACCAAGTTGCTCTCTATGACAAAAGTGCTATGGGCTACTGTGAAAGGTAAACAAGAAACAACAGGTTAACAACACTTGGCGCTAATTAGTTCTCTACAACTACAAACCGCTGCTGTTCCCTTCCGTTTGGGATCCATATCACCAAACTATAGTTCTCTTGAACTTAACTGCATTGTTATAAGAATATGGCTATGACAGCCTTAAATAGCAGGTTAAAATATGGTCATTGACATTTTGGTGACAAGGTCATAACATGTATCGCAATGAGGTCCTAACAGAGGCTCTGCATGAAAGTGTTTTTAGAGATTAAGACGTTTTAAAAGTAACTATCCTTTGAAAAATACCTGCACAAAGTCAACCAGAAAAGACATCTCAGATTTTACACTGCAGCGGCTTCGGAGTCAGAAGATGTGTGAGAACTGTGTAGCACTTTTCATCTGAAAATGAGAGGAGAAAATTGTACAGCAGTACTTAAATTTCACATTTACCAAAGTATCTGTGTTATAACAATATCACAGTAACATATTTATCACAATTGCATACAATACAACAATAAGAAAAAAAATCTGATTTTTTTTCTTCTAAAAAAACAAATGAAAGGAGGCAGAGGGCCTGTAAGTGGATGGCAATTAGACACATGATCACATAGACAATATGATACACATGGAAACACACACACACACACACACACACACTTACCATCAGTCTGATCATCTAACTGTTCAATCAGAGTAGGAGCTTGGACAGATGTGGCCACAAGACCTGGGCCCTGATTAAGAGAGGAGAGAGAGGGGGGGAGAGCACGTTAGTTCCCAGTGCATTGAAGGTACTTTAAAAATCCCGTAGCCATAACTGGTGTTGATACCTTGGTAGTCGCCACACTTCACACGCAGCTGTTCTACTCTGCCACCTAAAACTCAAACTTTGAATCTTCTTTTCAAACGTCATGGTATCGTCACCAATTACCATTGCCTACAATATCTCGTGCGTGTCAGTTTTATCCCTCGAACAGCGTACATCTGGCACGTCGCACCCTCCATCTGAAACAACTGCCGGTATTTTCCCAACACACCGTCATACGAGGTCTACCGAGACAAAACACGACAGCGTTGACCAGTTGCCCAGATCTACCATATTCAACTACATACTGAAACGGTGAAAACCACGACACTTACATGGAACTACGGTTCAAAGCTTGTCTATTGACTGGCCACAACAACTACAACCAAGCCGACATAATGTGATTCGGAAATTCGTTTCTATCACCTTTCATCGAGCCAACACAAAACAGTGGGATACTGCTTGCTTTTACTGGTGCTATTCTTTATCATGTACGAGGGTGGCGGATGGTCTGATTTACATGATTTGACGCAGAACTGCTTACGTTTGAAGCGCTGAAGTTTAAAATCGCCTCTATGCTAGCTAGCCCTTGTCTTGCCCCCTCCGATACCTGTTACTAGCAGCATCCACTTTTGCCCCACTACCAGTACTAGCTCTACGTCAATCCATCCGTGGTGTTTCAGTATCCTTGCATAAATCCTGTCAGACTTTCTTTCTTTTATGTTCAGAAAATAGCTTTCAAACTTCACATCAGTAAAGTGCCGCCTGATTTCTTCCACACCAGCTAATTATCAGTTACCCTATTAGCAACCAATGTTAGCAAACCATCCAATATCACATTTCAAACCTTTACTTTTCCCAACACAACACGTTTTAACCATTAAGTTAGTCCACATGTGAATTAAAAGAAAATAAATATAATCTATAGTGCAAGCGTTAAAGATCAATAGCTAACTGAGTATCAATAACTAGCTAAATCTGATTGTAGGCTAGCTTAATGTTCACAGAATCACTGAGGCTGTTCCAATGTTCGTACAGCAAAACTTGTGAAGCAGGGTTTGATTTTAACCATACATTAACGGCAACACACGTAATTGTTACGAAATTATACCAATAAAGCGAATTACTTACGCCAGCCTCTCTCGGTGTCTGAAGTCAAGTGAAGTCACCGCATCTTGCATTTCCAACGGTAGAAAAGGCGGGCGGAAGTCTGCTTTCAAATGTCCAGTCACGCGATTGGACAGCCAAACGGCCGTTAGTTTCTCACTTGTAGCACGACCCAGAAATGAACCTCTTAACTTCAGGTTTCACACATTCTGTGAAATATTACACAGAAATGACACATAATCTGTCAATGCTGTCTACACATCCCAATGTGTTATTTTTTTTTGACACATCTGTTTAGGCAGTGTGTCCCACCGTGCATTGCACGTTGGAGAGTATCTGGGTGATTCCGCCAAAAGAGTGCCATTTGCTGGTTGAAAAACCTTAAAAATAAACTTCAAATTTCATTCAATTTCAACATAGAAACTGTTAATGTACACATTTAAGCATTCAAAAAGAGCACTGGGCAATCTCAGGATAATTAATTTAATTTATAACAGTTTTTACCATAACACATTGTTATTTGAGTAACAGCAATTAGGGTAACAGCAATGAGGAATTAGCAAGAAATTAGCAATTGTGTGAAATCTGACCACATGGCATCCATGCTAATACTTTTTTTGCACAGAGCACATTCTTCACATTTAAGTGAACATTTTACTTTTGTTGTCATCAAACACTATCTAAAGATAATTAAGGTAACATGAAAGAGTTTTTAGATTGCCCCCCGCCTGATTCAACTGCAACATCATCAAATATGAAAAAAACTACACGAGAGAACTTAGTTTTGGTCTTCCCATTGGATTCAGGAGATCTAATTGATGTCACTTCCGGGTGAAAATGTCACTAGTGGGAGGGTCCCAAATTTTTAGGGGGCAGGATATACATGGGTAACAGCACTGAGTCAAAACCTGGGGACACGACTAAAATGTGATTTTTAACCAAAATAGAATTAATTTATTCTTTTAAAAATACAATTAAAAGTATAGATGGATTATATAGTCACATATAAAGAAAAAAAAAACAGGTTTCGGAAGGATTTCTTTATCAATATTTTGTGGTAAAGTGTTGCACTTCACTCTGGGGACACACGAGAAAGACTATAAAATAGGGTTTTGGATACATTTTTATCATATTTAAAAATAATATATTTACAAACTTTTCAATGGATCATGTGTAGAAAAGTTTGCTTTATAATGGAATGTAATTTATTTCACTTTATTCATTGATTTTATACATTTTATTTGCTGGGGACACAAATGGCACTCTTTTGGCGGAATCACCCATCTCTAGTTTGGGATTGCCACACACTTTCCCCACCCGATGTGAACAGAAAAAATAGCCTACTAGGAAAACTACTATGGCCTATTTAAAAACAAAGCAAAAAAAAAAAAGCAACAGCAACAACAACAATCATGTCGATTTCCCTCACCTGTTTTTGACGTCCAAAAAAGTGACCTAGACTGACGTCCGAATTTTGAACTTCATAATGACGTACAAATAGGGTCATTATTAGACGTCCAAATAAAGGACCTAGTTTGTACGTCATTATAAGGTCCAAAACTGGTCATGGACCGACGGACGCAATTTAGACCTAATTTCAACGTCTATACGACGTCCAATGTTTAGTGGGATAAAAAAGATGGCCATTGGCCTTTCGAGTATAGATCAAAATGGTGAGTGATCTTCAGACTCATGGAAAAATATCTAGGGCAATATAATTAAACTATTGAAGAGGCCATATTCTAATTTGTTTCAACATGGTTATAGACATAAAGTATGGGCTATGCCAAAAGGAAGGTCAAAGTCGAGACAACCACTATTGAAGAACAAAACGAACATTGCAGATTGAGATGGAAAGAAGGAAGGCCAAGAAATCAACCTTTCAGTCGATTGTTTATTAATAATTAAACTGTGTTTGGAGACATGAGGCAACAGAGAAAAGTGTGTGTGTGTGTGTACTGCTATGTTCCCGTGTGTGTTCAGAGATGGGTTTCAGTAGTACAGTAGAGTTCCTAAAGTAGAGTTCCTTCTCTGAATGGTTCTTATTTTGATGAGTAAAATCCCATCCTACCCCTACTGGACAGAAAAATTACAGTAACACTTAACTTGACGACGGTGTCATAAGCATGTCATTACAGTGTAATAATAATGTCATGACACAGTCATAGATAAGTCATAAACGTTATGTCCATGTCATAAACATTCTTTGACTGTTGGCCTTAAGTGACATTCGGTTAAGGTAAAAACTTGACACGTGCATAACACTATTATGACACCATCATGACACTGTAATGACATGCTTATGACACCGGTGTCAAGTAAAGTGATACCAAAATTACATCCTTACTTGGCACTGAACCGCTACACTGTCAAGATGGGGAGAAGAGGTGAAGAAGAAGCTACAGTAACAGATCGAGAATACTGTACAACAAGTTGTGAAGATGATAAACAGAGGTCTGTCATTGGCAACATTGTAGTTGTAGTTCAAAATGAGATGAAGTGAGATGGCTTGTGAAAAGATCAACTTGCTCAGTCACATAACACAGGGCATTTCTAACCTTTATGGACTCAATTATAAAACCATGACAAAATGAATGGTTAGGGATAACTGACTGACAAATAAGAGTAGTAATCACATCAAATGAGCGCAGTTACATGTAAGGAATACATGCAAGAAATTTTAAACAGAACAGTGGGAGTATTTGGTTTGCGCATGAGTCATGTTTAGTCTTGATTCGTTCTAAATATGGAACATGTTCCGGGAATATTCCGGTTACAGAACGCTGCTCCACAAATGTAAACGGAAATATTAGGGAACTCGTTTTAAAACCAAATACTGATAACATTCTGTTTGAAACCGGAATCAGAGATGGCAACTGCCAGAATACTCTGTACATGCAACTGCACTCATTTACTCAAAATGAGGGACAAATACAGCAATAAGAACAATCTTTCATTGTATAAATATCCATAGCCAGCCTCGTCTAGTCTTATCATTTCCACTTATTGTCCAGGGTGCAGGTGAGGGATAATTGACTGACAAATTGACTTGAGTTAATCCCATTCTGTCGACGATGTATACCGGTACATAAATATAGCCGGCCCCCTCTAATTCCTTCTTGTCCTGAGTGTAGGGGTAATTGACTGTCAAATTGACTTGAGTTAATCCCATTCTGTTGATGACGATGTATACATAAATATAGCCGCCCCCCCCTCTAATTTCCTCTTGTCCTGTTACAAGACTGACAAACAGAGCAATAATCACACTGTGCGATGCTAGCGTCAACGAATAGCCAGTTAGCAGTCCCGTCCCGTCCCGTCTCGTCTCGTCTTCCCTTCTACTTCTTTTTCTTGTCCTGTGTGGAGGTGAACCAGGAGTCCAGTAGCTGCTTGCTGTAGTATATCTGCCAGGCGTGCACCTGCACGGCGATGACCAGCACCAGGTACATGACGGACACGGCCGAGAAGCCGAAGATGAAGCGGTAGGCCTTGCCATGGCGGTAGAGCTGCTGCGCCACGGGGAACATCTCCATGCCGCCGTAGATGATGGGCGCCACGCAGAAGAGCCCCGCGCTGATCATGGAGATGACCAGGTAGCTGATGTTGTTGCGCGGCATGGCCGCGAAGCTGAGCGCCGTGGGCAGCACGCTGAGCAGGTAGGGGTACTCCCATTGGTAGGGGCTGGCCACCACGCTGTGGGAGACCAGGTGCAGCTGGCTCACCGTCACCTGGGCCAGGACCAGCAGCCAGATGACCACGTGCAGGATGTTCAGCTTGCGGATCTCCGACTTCAGGGCCACACTGTGGGTAGAGTAGGATAGAGGGGAGTCGAATGGAGCAAATTAGAATAGAATACAGTAGAATGAATAGAATAGTATAGAGAAGAATAGAATTGACTTCATTGACTTCAGGGCCACACTGTGGGGTAGAGTAGGATAGAGGGGAGTCAAATAGAGTAGATTAGAATAGAATACAGTAGAATGAGTAGAATAAGTAGAATAGAGAATAGAATTGACTTTATTGACTTCAGGGCCACACTGGGGGGGGGGGGAGTCGTATAGAGTAGATTAGAATAGAATACAGTAGAATAGGATAGCCTAAGAATAGAATTGACTTTATTGACTTCAGGGCCACGCTGTGGGGTACAGTAGGATAGAGGGGAGTCGAATGGAGTAGATAAGAATAGAATACAGTAGAACGAGTAGAATAGAATTGACTTTATCGTCCATGCCTGCATGAAATTTGCCTTTGGTCTCAATGTATTAAAAACATAATATGGACATGGGACTCATTCCGTTTCCTAGAACTGTCTTGACTACACACAGTACATAGATCATTGCATCTATCCCCTTCCTAGGAAGGGTAGCTATTTGTGTTTTTTGTAAAGGCAAAAAGTCAATGTTAAATGTATAACCAAAATATAGAAATGTCATTAAAACAATAGGCCAAGTAATCGTAGGAATAAGAATGAATCAAATACATGTGTTTGACCTGCTGGTAAGGTGTACCAACTAAGCAAGTTTTATGATCATTAAAGAGATCTCATGCATCTGGATTGGACCAATCTACTGTGGAAAAATGGTGGAGAAAATGCTTTGCCGTGCAAGCTGACTTTCAGATTAGCCTACTCCATGGGATGTCTGCACATTGCTTACAATACTGAATAACAACAAAAAACAACATTGTTCTCGCAATTACCTCATTTGGTAGTGTTTTGCGACTCTTTCTCTATGTTGAAAGTCACTCCCATCTGTTCCAGCAGCTCGAGGACCTTCTCGTGAGGCCATGGTACCTACACACAAATATCGCGAGAGAACATGAATGATTGAAACCGGGTATGTTGGCTGTAAACACACACAGCAGATTATTTGGTGTTTATACGAATAGGAATAGCAATAGGGGTCACTTTGGACTCGTGTCTTTTAAGCCATTGATGTGCGCAGCTATTCTGGACTTTACGGTCCCATTCACTTCAATTCATTTTTTTGGCGTTTTACATATTTCGGACCGTGCGGACGCCGCTGTACTCGTGCGAGGAAAACAACAATTGTCTCGGGTGCTAAACATGGTCATGGAACGGCTTGCTTAACCAGAATGGTGTGTGTTGTGTCATTTCGAAGATAATTAAAGAAAATCTTATTACAATGGGATTTCTCATAGGCATGGTTTTGCATGTCTCTTATCTCTTTTCATGTTGACTGAGCTATCACCGTTACAAGTTTACAAGGTGCACAGCGCACATATGTATGCATACAAAAAGGAAGAATACATTTCACAGTGTAATTCTGCAAATAATTCACTTCAAAGTTAAGTGTTATTACATAGGCACCATGGTCATCAATATGTGTGTAAGAACAAGTGAAAAAACAAATCGGTCAGTTTGTCAAAGAGGAGACGGTAGATATGCACCATAATACACAGTATTCATCGAAATATGCTCATGAGTTATATGCTGAAGAAATACTGTACGCACAAATATCTATTTACTGAATTAGACTAATCATGGCCTATCAGAAGTGAGGTAACATACACAAGTGTGAAAATTGTCCTTTGAGGGGCCTTGAACCCACAACCTGTGGAATGGCAGGCATGACTCCATCCACTAAGCTACCACAGTTTCAATACAATTTGTTTGACCAGAAAACTTCTTGATGTGCACATTATCACAGCACTAAAAAATCAAATAGGCCTACAATCATTGCTTCATCATACTTCAGACAATGAGGTAATGGTGCAGGGAAAATATTTTATATGATTTATTGTGTTAAAATGCACAACGACGACATATCTTTCTGGTCTTAACATTTCTTATGAAACTGTGGTAGCTTAGTGGATGAAGTCATGCTGTCCATACCATAAGTTGTGGGTTCAAGGCCACTCAGCATTCAACTTTTACTCACGTGTATGTAACCTCACTCCTGATATAGGCCTACATTATAAGGCTTATTGGGAAAATAAATATTTGTGCCTTCAGTATGTCTTCAGCATATCTTTCAGGAGCATATAGCGACACATACTGTGTATTATGCTACATATCATCCACAGTGTCTGCTTTGAGAAATTAATCATTCTCAATTTGCACTACTTATTACATATGTGGTATGATCTGTTAACTTCAGAGTTACTTATTTTCAGAATTACAGAAAGTTCTGATCATTCTGTAATCTGCACATTGTAAGATGAAATGGTGATGACGCAGTGAACATGCTAAGAGATATGAAACCTGTCCAATCATGCAAATGACATCCCACTATAATAAGATTTTATTCAATTTTCTTCAAAACAACACAACACATTGCAGAAATTCTTGTAGCCATCATATGTAGGTCTATAGGATGTAATGGAAGCATTTACACATTGTCAGCAGCGCAAGCACCCTTTTCTCACAGACCCTTGATGTGCCCTACAGACAGACTTGAAGTACTTTGTACATGGGCCCATCTAAAACATGCAGTACAATGTTAAGATTTTGTTTGTTAATTCTTAACCTACAAACATGGAAAAGACAGAGGAGATGGAAGACGTTGGAAACGTCTTGAATGTAGCAATCCCATTACAATAGAAACAACATG
The DNA here is from genome assembly GCF_034702125.1 of Engraulis encrasicolus. Taxonomy (NCBI): domain Eukaryota; kingdom Metazoa; phylum Chordata; class Actinopteri; order Clupeiformes; family Engraulidae; genus Engraulis; species Engraulis encrasicolus. Next base: position 16,419 of record NW_026945911.1, read on the forward strand.
AATTGTTTGCCAATTAATGACTATATGTAGTAGCCTAGCCTATAATGCAACCTTTGTTATATAGCCTAATAGTGAGTTAAATTGAATCCGAATGTCTCAGCGTGCCCTACAATATCGCCCCCCTGTGGCCACATTAGCTAATGAAGATAATGTTGCTTGAGTGATATGTGGCATGTGCATTATTGAGGAAAAGAGACGTAGGCTATGTGCCGTCAGTATTTTTCCTTCATATCATTCAGAAGCATGGTGTGATGCATACTTTGTACTATGGTGCGCATATCTACCATCTCCTCTTTGACAAACTGACCGATTTGTTTTTTCACTTGTTCTTACACACATATTGATGACCATGGTGCCTATGTAATAACACTTAACTTTGAAGTGAATTATTTGCAGAATTACACTGTGAAATGTATTCTTCCTTTTTGTATGCATACATATGTGCGCTGTGCACCTTGTAAACTTGTAACGGTGATAGCTCAGTCAACATGAAAAGAGATAAGAGACATGCAAAACCATGCCTATGAGAAATCCCATTGTAATAAGATTTTCTTTAATTATCTTCGAAATGACACAACACACACCATTCTGGTTAAGCAAGCCGTTCCATGACCATATTTAGCATCCGAGACAATTGTTGTTTTCCTCGCACGAGTACAGCGGCGTCCGCACGGTCCGAAATATGTAAAACGCCAAAAAAAATGAATTGAAGTGAATGGGACCGTAAAGTCCAGAATAGCTGCGCACATCAATGGCTTAAAAGACACGAGTTTACTTTGGATATTGCAGTTAAATTACAGGCTTACATTAAATGAACAACGCTCTCAAGAGCTTTCATTTGGATTTCAGGTTACTCACTACCCCAGCTTTAGAGTAGAGGTCTACTTTACAAAAAACATTCTTCACACTTGACGGCTCTACTGGAATTTCTTTACTGTTTATTCAGCTGAACTGGGCGGTCACAGACCTGAAATAAATCCATTTGGTAACGGGAAGCATTGGTACATTAACACAACTAGCTGTCAATTGAATGATCTCTTTTGACGAGAACTTACTGGGCACTAGTGAAATTGCTTACCAGAATAATGTATTCGATGCAAGTGCCAGAAACTTCAGAAACGGACGACGAATGCCAAGGCAATATAAAGTTTGCAATCGCTAGTTGATCTGACAAGTTATTTGTGGTGGATTTCCTGTTAGCTGCGGCTTCTCCAGTGGTAAGTATCAGTTTCAGCTCAGTGGCTTACGTCTTAGCTAAAACTAGTGCAGTCCACACTTGAATATCTTATACAATGCAAACCTTGTAGACACATTGAAACAAATATTGTGCTACACCGGCATTCTCCCGTCTGAACTCAAGAGAGCTGTACGGCTGTACCACAGCCGCGCTAATGCAACGTGAGCACTGTTGACTTCTTTCAGCCTGAAGAATAAGTGTATAAGGTCGACTCTGCCATCTATTGGCACGGAGACGCATAGCACCGGTATTTATTGCATGCCTAGCCATTTAATCTGGGAAGGTACAGTGCCCTCCATAATTATTGGCACCCCTGGTTGAGATGTGTTTTTTAGCTTCCAATTATTTTATTTTTTTTTCTAAATAATATGGGACCTTAATGGAAAAAAAGAGAAAAATCCAACCTTCAATACAAGTGCATTTATTCAGTGGGGAAAAAATCCCACATAAAGAAATAATTATTTGACATCAAATAATGTGTGTCACAATTATTAGCACCCCTGGTGTTAATATTTTGTACAACCCCCTTTTGCCAACAAAACAGCACCTAATCTTCTCCTATAATGTTTCACAAGATGGGAAAAGACAGAAAGAGGGATCTTCAGCCATTCCTCTTTGCAGAATCTCTCTAAATCATCCAGAGACCTGGGTCCTCTCCTCTGTACTCTCCTCTTCAGCTCACCCCACAGGTTCTCAATGGGGTTGAGGTCAGGGGACTGAGATGGCCATGGGAGGAGCTTGATTTTGTGTCTGGTGAACCATTTCTGTGTAGATTTGGCCATATGTTTAGGGTCATTGTCTTGCTGAAAGACCCAGTGACGACCCAGCTTCAGCTTTCGGGCAGAGGGCAACAGATTTTGATTTAAAATGTCCTGGTATTTCAAAGCATTCATGATGCCATGCACCCTAACAAGGTTCCCAGGGCCTTTGGAAGCGAAACAGCCCCACAGCATCACTGACCCACCCCCATACTTCACAGTGGGTATGAGGTGCTTTTCAGCATGCGCATCTTTCGTGGTACGCCAGACCCACTTAGAGTGTTTGTTGCCAAAAAGCTCAATCTTGGTCTCATCTGACCAAAGCACACGGTCCCAGTTGAAGCCCCAATACCGCTTGACGAACTCCAGACGCTTGCGTTTATGATTGTGAGTGAGGAAAGGTTTTCTCCGTGCATGCCTCCCATACAGCTTGTTGGCGTGTAGACAGCGCCTGATGGTTGATTTGGAGACTTTGTGACCCCAGGATGCTACCATTTGTTGTAATTCTGTAACAGTGAGCTTTGGAGATCTTTTGATTTCTCTTACCATCCTCCTCACTGTGCGTGGTGGCAAAATAAACTTGGGTCCTCGTCCAGGCTTGTTTACCACTGTTCCAGTTGTTTTGAACTTCTTAATTATTCCTCTCACAGTGGATATGGGCAGCTGCAGTTGAGTGGCAATCTTCTTGTAGCCTCTGCCTGACCTGTGAAGGTCGACGCACATCTGCCTCACTTGTATGCTGTGTTCCCTTGTCTTTCCCATGTTTAAGAGTGGATAAGAGAAATGGCCTCGGTGTCACGTCATATTTATACCCCAGGGAAACAGGAAGTGATGAATTACTAATTAAATGTTCCTACATACTCTGGTAAACTTTGTAAACTACTGTAGAAATGACAGAAATGCTTCAATTATATTTATTTCTTGGGAATTGTTAAGGGTGCCAATAATTGTGGAACAGGTGATTTAATGAAAAATAATTATTTTTTAGTCAGGGATTTTTTTATTTTCTTACAATTCATTTGAGTTGAAGGCTACATTTTCCTACAATTTTCAGTGTGACAGTATTCTTCTGCAATAAACACTGAATTTATTTTAAGGCTTTTAACATGTCTCAACCAGGGGTGCCAATAATAATGGAGGGCACTGTATGTTACCTTAATCTGTGTTAACTTTGCCTGTCTGTTCTAATTTAATAAATATACATTGTGTAATAAAATGTAAGCAAATTATTCAAACTTTTATACTTTTCTGATGTCTGCACTTGTCTGTTTTTCACCTTATTATTGATTCATATTTTGTTCTGTTAGCTACAGGCTGTTGAGCCATCGACCAAGAACATGAAATGTAGCCTACAGAAGGTTGTGGCACACAGACAGACTGAATCTGGATGTCCCAAAGGACCGGCACACTTGAGACACACAGTGTTACTGGATAAAGGTGATTGTTTCCCACCCGTGCTTAAACCAGTGTAGCCTTATAGGCATACTTCATTTCATTTCACAGATCAATGCACCACAACTTAAAGGACAACTTTAGCCAATTTCAACATGCAGTTGTAATGCTCACACTACCCTGGACTTGTCAGTAGGCCTACCTGAGATTTTGTTTTTCTTTACATTTTTATTTATTCCCAAAAACATCCAAAAGGTTATGTAAGATCAGCAGACAGCAAATAGCTATACCTTTTAGGAAAATATTTGGAGTAGGCCTATGTTAAGATTTTTAAAAATATAAACAAAAGCTGCCCCCATTAGAATAGCTCATATCTCTGAGCCAAAAAATGCAGCATCACCGGGAACTGACAAGTCAAAGGTAGCGTGAGCAATACAACGGCATATTGAAATTGGCAGAGGTGCTCCTTTAACAAACAACCCGACACATGGACAGCCTTATTGATGGATTTCTCAGGAACAGAGTGGGTATATAGACCTAAAGCCTAACTCAAAATCCCACGATATAGACAGTGATCTGGATGACCTCTAAAATGTAATATGTTCCTTGGCGCGCTCACAGCCATTCCTGAAAATGTTACCGTTCATAATCAAACCTCTGAAAATGAATGTGTTAGCCTAACCCAAATAAATTATGAACAAAACAGATGGTAGCACCCCTCACTGGTCAAAGTACATCAAATGTCTTCTGATTGACTCCCTTATGTGAGGTACTCAACATTTAATGCAGTGATACAAAGTGTTGTTGCCTTTATTTTGTTGGTTGAGCCACTGATACTGGATAGATTCCTGACATTCACAATTATTCTGGCTTGAGCAGGGACGCTGACAGCTTTGGTCCCTGACAAAGTCATCCGAAACGCCCCCTCACCCGAGTGCAATGTACCCTTACAAAAATCGACCATGATTTTACTGTAGCAACCATGGTTTTACCATGGTATGTCATGGTTACTCTAGTATTCTGAACAACCATAGAGGTAGAACATACAGTAAGACTAGAGGTGACCCCGCCCCCCTTTTCACAGCAATCCCAGAGCCGTATACAGTTGAGGACGATATTACTAGCCCCCCTCCTGAAATTAGACATATCTCTTCATTGATCATTGAGAATGATCATTATTAATAAATGTGTGTTATCCTGGAAACAAATACACCATGGAGATAGTATCCAATAAGTTAAATTTGGACTTTTCCATTTTCACAATGAGTTTAAACAAAAAAGTGTAAAAATGGCAAGGACAAAATTATTAGCCCCCTTATCATTAATAGTCAATACAGTGCCATTTATGAACAAAACTTGACACCAGGCACTTTGATTAGTTGTTAACTATGTTGGCACATGTCCTACCAGGGATTTTGGCCCATTTTTTTCATCGCAAATAGTTAAGCTGGTCCAAATGGCATGGATGTTGAGGATGGACATTCATTTTCAGCACTCTTCAAATACTATCTAAAGGATTGAGGTCTGAACCACTCCATGACCATGGTTTTAGTATCCTTGAGGAACATTTGAACTATTTTGGATGCAAGTTTTGGGTTATTATCTTATTGAAAGATCCAGTGAAGATCTTAGCTCCCTCTATGAGCATATTTTTGCAAGGTCGCTTTCCACATTCTATCATAATTTTCAGTTTTTATGGTGCCGTACACCCAAACAAGGTTTCCTGTGGCTGAGGCTGCCACAGAATGATGCATCCACCACCATGTTTAATTGTGGAAACCATCTTATAACGATTCAAAGCCTATCCCTTTCTTCACCTGACAGAAGCAGAATTCATGCATCAAAGCAGGTGGAATTGAATATCATCAGATGAAAGCAGAGATGTTCAAAACTCATTTTTGACTTTCAAATGTTCACAGGCAAAGCTCAATAACACTCTGATATGCACTGCCTTTAGTAAAGGGATTCTTCTGTGAGGATGGCCCCAAAACCCAATATGATGACAAGCCCTAACAACTGTCTTTCCTGGTGGGAGAAAAAACTCCAGGTGAGGCCAGGTCAATAACAATCATCTAGGCAGGTGTCCAATGCTTCTTTGGTCTAATGAGGCCAAGCAGTTTCTACAGTTACACACAGTGGTGGGGCATCAAGTTTAGTCTGTTATTCAGCCTCAGACACAGGGAGTCTGGGTCTGAATCTGGATTGCTGGGTCTTCCAACAACATTGTAACCCAAAGCATACATTTAGATTAGTTCAGAGGTTCTTCAAGGACACTAAAACCATGATATTGGAATCACCCGCTCATAGTCCAGTCCTCAATCCCACTGAGAGTCTGTGGTTAATGTCTATGCTCAGCATCCATGCGATTTGGACCAGCTAGAACACTTTGCAGTGAAGAAATGGGCCAAAATCCCTAGTGGGGCATGTGCCAACCTAGGTAGCAACTTATCAGAGCCTGTTGTCAGTTTTGGTTCATAAATGCCGCCATATTGACTATTAATGATCAGGGGGCTAATAATTTTGTCCTTGTCATTTTTGCCCTTTTTTGTTTAAACTCATCGTAACAATAGAAAAATCCAAATTCAACTCATTGAACATTATCTCCAGCAGTGTATTTGTTTCCAGAATAACAGAAACGGTTAATAATGGTCATTCTTACTGAGAAATCAAGAGAAATGTCTAATTTCAGGAGGGGGGCTAATAATATCGTCCTCAACTGTATAGAGCTTGAAAGTCCCGACCCATTGTTCCGCGTTTCATGGGACCTAAGCTGACCATCTAACAACATGGTAGCGAGTCAATATCTTCTGATCACAGTCATGATATGCGCTGGGCTACAAATATGCTGTTTAAGAGGCTAGATAAAGATTATTCATGCAGAAGTATCAATGTTTTGTTCCGAGGCCGTCGGCATGAAAAATGTGAAGAAACACAGCTTTCTAAAAAGTTTGGGGGTTCATACGAAAAATGAAGCAAAAATATCAGAAACAACATACAGTGCCCTCCATAATTATTGGCACCCCTGGTTGAGATGTGTTTTTTAGCTTCCAAATATTATTTTTTTTTTCTAAATAATATGGGACCTTAATGGAAAAAAGGAGAAAAATCCAACCTTCAATACAAGTGCATTTATTCAGTTGGGAAAAAATCCCACATAAAGAAATAATTATTTGACATCAAATAATGTGTGTCACAATTATTAGCACCCCTGGTGTTAATATTTTGTACAACCCCCTTTTGCCAACAAAACAGCACCTAATCTTCTCCTATAATGTTTCACAAGATGGGAAAAGACAGAAAGAGGGATCTTCAGCCATTCCTCTTTGCAGAATCTCTCTAAATCATCCAGAGACCTGGGTCCTCTCCTCTGTACTCTCCTCTTCAGCTCACCCCACAGGTTCTCAATGGGATTGAGGTCAGGGAGGCCATGGGAGGAGCTTGATTTTGTGTCTGGTGAACCATTTCTGTGTAGATTTGGCCATATGTTTAGGGTCATTGTCTTGCTGAAAGACCCAGTGACGACCCAGCTTCAGCTTTCGGGCAGAGGGCAACAGATTTTGATTTAAAATGTCCTGGTATTTCAAAGCATTCATGATGCCATGCACCCAAACAAGGTTCCCAGGGCCTTTGGAAGCGAAACAGCTTCACAGCATCACTGACCCACCCCCATACTTCACAGTGGGTATGAGGTGCTTTTCAGCATGCGCATCTTTCGTGGTACGCCAGACCCTCTTAGAGTGTTTGTTGCCAAAAAGCTCAATCTTGGTCTCATCTGACCAAAGCACACGGTCCCAGTTGAAGCCCCAATACCGCTTGGCGAACTCCAGACGCTTGCGTTTATGATTGTGAGTGAGGAAAGGTTTTCTCTGTGCATGCCTCCCAAACAGCTTGTTGGCGTGCAGACAGCGCCTGATGGTTGATTTGGAGACTTTGTGACCCCAGGATGCTACCATTTGTTGTAATTCTGTAACAGTGAGCTTTGGAGATCTTTTGATTTCTCTTACCATCCTCCTCCCTGTGCGTGGTGGCAAAATAAACTTGGGTCCTCGTCCAGGCTTGTTTACCACTGTTCCAGTTCTTTTGAACTTCTTAATTATTCCTCTCACAGTGGATATGGGCAGCTGCAGTTGAGTGGCAATCTTCTTGTAGCCTCTGCCTGACCTGTGAAGGTCGACGCACATCTGCCTCACTTGTATGCTGTGTTCCTTTGTCTTTCCCATGTTTAAGAGTGGATAAGAGAAATGGCCTCGGTGTCACGTCATATTTATACCCCAGGGAAACAGGAAGTGATGAATTACTAATTAAATGTTCCTACATACTCTGGTAAACATTGTAAACTACTGTGGAAATGACAGAAATGCTTCAATTATATTTATTTCCTGGGAATTGTTAAGGGTGCCAATAATTGTGGAACAGGTGATTTAATGAAAAATAATTATTTTTTAGTCAGGGATTTTTTTATTTTCTTACAATTCATTTGAGTTGAAGGCTACATTTTCCTACAATTTTCAGTGTGACAGTATTCTTCTGCAATAAACACTGAATTTATTTTAAGGCTTTTAACACATCTCAACCAGGGGTGCCAATAATTATGGAGGGCACTGTATATGGAGCTCGTGGTACAACTCGAAGGGGATCGAAATATCATTTTAATACCGGCATTGGATTACATGCTACATACGATTTTCGGCTAAAAACGCCGTTGAGGTCCCATGAAATCGGGGGAAGTGATGTCACTTTCAAGCTCTAAGCTTATAGAGAGTCTGGCCAACTCGAATCATGGACGCCATTTTCGCTCCCCACGGCGAGGATTCTACAGTGTAACCCTATGTTCAGCATACCGTCAAATCGCTGGATTTAAAATACAAATAAGGCTTCATAGACCATCAAACTTGGGTTGTAGTATTATCAAGATCCCAACATATGAAAACAAACGTTAACAAGTTCGTTTGTATAGAAGGGGTTTGCTTAAAAGAGGGTTTTGTCAGCATAGTTTTGATGTGCTCAGCAGTACATTCAAGCGTTACTTCCGTGTTGTTGCCTAGGTAGAGCCAACGTCAAAGTCGATATTTAAGTAATGTACAGAAATAATATTCACAACGATGGTCAAGTTCATGTACAGGGACCCTGGTGATACTTGCGCCAAAGTTTCACGTTGTGTCGAGATTTAGTAGTTTAAAAATAACGATGTGTTCAGCAGTGCATAATCGCGATTGCAGACAGTAGAACTGTAGAATGAGTCTGGATGCTCGTTGGTTGAGTCTGGATATTCATAGTATAAGACTGGACGTGAGTTTAAATCGCAGGGGGAAAGGACCTTATTAGAGCGACAGAAATAATAACTTGATGGGCAAAGTTATGTTTTCACAGTATAGCATACGTACAGGTGGCAATTAGGATTTGACAAGCTAATTTCAAGTTATGACAGAAACCTAACTTCATTCGTTTTCAAAATGCGGACAGGAGTTTTTGAGAGCATGCCATCATCATGACTATTTCTTTCAAAAGTAATTGTTAACAAAAGTCGAAGGGGGGACAAATACGTTTACCTCACACAACACGGAGAAACCTGCTGCTTTCCGGTTATTAATTCTGACCTTTATATTCTATAAAAGGCAGTTTATATCCGAGTATGTCCAAAATCCTCCGTTTCTGTCACGAGTTAAAGGATGCTGTTTTTTTCTCCTGACCCGGCCCTGCACTACAGCCATATGCACGACAGTTTGTCATAATAATAATGTAATAATATTATAGTGAAGCGTTATTTTTTATATCTGATAATGCTCATTAATGGGAGCGTGGGGAACGAAAATGGCGTCCATAAAACATGTGACCAGCCCAGATCCAATCAAAATAGCGGGATAGCTCGAATGTTCGAACCCATAGTTGGCCAGACTCTCTCTATATACGGCTCTGAGCAATCCGTGGCGTTTTTTGGAGGTAGACCTAAGAAATGGAAACGAATTTAGGAGGCTCATCTCTGTCAAAAAAATGGCTTACCGGTAATAATGAGAAAAAATGTCCATCAACACGCTATACAAGGACAATAGTTGAAGTGTGTTGCTAAATATCTGAATTAATTTTATTTTTAAATGTATTTTATCCACTCATATGATTTAAGTAGCCTCCATATTTAGCTTCACATTTCAAATTTGGTCTTTGATTAATGAGTTACTTCATATTCACACAGTTTTAGTCCATTTTTTGACAGAGGTGGTCGTGTTCTCCATTGATTTGCATTGACTGAAGGAGCCTACACTACCTACAGAAGATGGGAGGGGGCATGTGTCGTTTCCCAACGCTGTCGCGAATTGCCGTGTCAACGCTAGTCTTATGTTCGACCTCTATGGAAACAACCTTAGTATCACTATATGGCTTATCCATGTTTTTTTGGGTAACCATGAAAATCGTGGTTCTTGACTAACCATGGATCATGGTTGTGCATGGTTTTCATGTTTCTTTTCAGCATGGTTAGTGATTATGATTTAACCATAGTCACAAACCATGCTCAAAAATCCATGATTAATCGTGGGTTTCATGGTTACCCAAAAAAACATGAAAACTCATTCACAGCCGTAGTGTAATACTTAAGGAGTTGAACTGAAGATCACAGAGTTGCAGGTTTCAATCCCACCCTTACCTCTCCCTACACCTCCATCCATGGCTGAAGTGCCCTTGAGCGAGGCACCTAACCCCACATTTCCCCAAGGATTGCAACCATAGTCAAACCATGATTTAACCATTGTTTAAAAAATAATTTAAAAACACGTGACGAGCCATGCTCAACCATGGTCGACTTTCGTAAGGGTATGATGACCCAAATCTACACCCGCTGGCTGGCTGGTGATGAAAATTGTTTATTTAGCCCTGTTCACCAATGCTTAGTAACTATCCTCAATTATTACACTCTCCCTGTTTTTAAAACCCATAATGACACAAAAATGAAAGCTGTAATTCATTTACCTTTATTTTGAAAAAATAGTTTTGTAGAAACATTGAAATAAGTTCAGTTTTTGAACAAATGTTCAGCACCATTGTTACAAAATCATGTTAATTTCCCTTCATATCCATAGCACATATACAAATGTAGGCACTCAGTAGTAAAACAAATT
>NW_026945912.1:0-26543 GCF_034702125.1 Engraulis encrasicolus
AATAATAATAATAATAATAATAATAATAATTATTATTATTATTATTATTATTATTATTATTATTATAAAAAATAAAGCAATAAAAATAAATAATGTGTGTGTGCATGCGTGCCTGTGTGCGTGTCCAGTGCCATTGCCCTACCCTCAGACACTACAGGAAGTAGAAGTTCCCGTGGTGTCAAACTCAGCCTGCAGTAAAGAGTACGCTACCGAAGGCGTCACCATCAACTCCAACATGCTCTGCACTGGACTACTCGGGGTGGGGGGCAAGGACTCCTGCCAGGTAATGTGTCAGTTAGATACAGCACACACACACACACACACACACACACACACACACACACACACACACACACACACACACACACACACACACACACACACACACACACAGTGCATGCGTACCTGTGTGTCAGGTCACATGCTGTTATGCCACACTAAAAATTAAGATCTATAATGTAAATCGGAACGAAAATGCCAAAAAAGATCAAGTTTGCTAAAAATGTGTGTGTAACAATAACAATAACAATGACAATAATAATAAGAAGAAGAAGCATAAAACAATAAAATTAAACAATGTGTGCATGTGTATGTGTGTGTCTGTGTGTGCGCGTGTGCGTGCGTGTGTGTAAGTGTCTGCGTGTGTATGTGAGTACTACACCAATCTTGTGTTTACGTGCGTGTGTATGTGTGCGTGTGTGCATGCGTCAGGTGAGTCGCACACCAGCATGCCACACTGTGAAAAATGGTGCAAAGTATGACACACAAAAAGGACTGTATAGTGGGCTGGTCCAGGTAAAATAGCAAACTGCACAGGTTGTCCGGTAAGAACAAAAATGGATAATTCTCAATGAAAGGACACACACACAAGTTTAAAGGCCTTGATGAAACCGTGGTTTACTAAAACATAATGACATAATGAATGATATAATAATCATAATTAACAGTGGCGTGTGGTTGCATATGCCCAGGGATGCAAGGCATCCGTTATTTTCCTCCTTATTCCCCCTACAACAGCTTTCATATTCGTTATTCATGAAAACATTGTCTATCGCCAGTGTTGGGAGTAACTCGTTACAAAAGTAACTAATTACTGTAATGCATTACCTTTTTGAGTAACGCAGTAATGTAACTGATTACAGGGGAAAAAATCGGTAATATGTCCTCGTTACAATGCAAGTAACTTGCACATTACAACGCATTTTTTCACCTCAATTTTGTGTGGGTATTTTGTTTTCTTTATACAATGTTCGCGGATCACCGCGAGATCAGCTATTGCCTACGATAGCCTTCGTCCGCGCAGAGATTTTAAAGTTTCACGTAGAGCATTGCTTCCTCTTTCACGCTTCGTCTCTCGAAATGGCAGGCTGACAAAGGATGACCGATCCAGAAGATCCAGCTTGCTCGTTTTCAAGATGGGTATATGCCCACTACTTTGACTCCATTGAAAATAAGGACGCCAAGAACATTTTAAGTTAAATGCACACTGTAAACCCAAACTGCTTTCCACGGCGAAAAACAGTAGCCTACAAACAATTTGACGATTTGAAGAGGTGCCATAGCACCACCAAATTAGTCAGGAAAGGAGGGGATGCATCCCATTCGCACGAGACAGGGACACGGCAGGGTAGGCTATCCGACGGGGGGATAAGTATGTTGCACCCCCCTCACTTTTGTTCAACTAAACATCACTAAAATTGAAATAAATCAATTTGAAATAAAATATTATAGGCCTCTTGGCTCATTAATGCTTATTATATTTCATTGTCTTCAGCTGTACTTATCAAACCTCAACTCCACTATCGTCCTTGGCATTGTTCAACAACATTTATGACAAAATCTGGCGCATGTGAGGGGTTGGGGGGTCGGACATAAAAAAAAAAGAAATTGAAAAAAAAATTGGAAATAAAAAAAAAAATCCGACCGGACGATGACCAAACCTGACAACCATCCGGAACCAAACTTTTATTTTTCTTAGGCCTTATTGTATGTGGGTAAGACGCAATTCCTGAAAATGTTGGTTTTCAGTCTGCAGGCTTCCAAAACGACTTGTGGATGGCAGGTGAAAGTCATGCCACCTCATAGATTTGCACTGTAGATTGCTAAATCCTTATTTCCAGTAATTTTGGCTAAAGTAACTAAAAGTAATGCAAAAGTAGTGTAATGCCTTACTTTTTTAAAAAAAAAGTAATGTTGTAATGTAAGGCATTACTTTTAAATGACAGTAACATGTAATAAGTAGTGCATTACAGTTTTTGTGTAACTTTCCCAACAGTGTCTATCGCAAGTCTCCTGCTTAAATGTTCCTTCCCCTCTCGTTTTCTCAGTGAGAATTTTGCTGCTGGGGAAATAGCGCCCCTAGCCCCTCCCCAGTAATCATCTGGTGAAATTAAGTACTACACTTCTCATCATCTCATTGCTAGAAGTAGTGCGAACTGGAGTTGGCAGCCTAATTTTCTGGAGGCTTGTGAAAAAAATGAAAGCTCGACCAATCAGATTGCTCAGACTGCTCATGTGATTAATAATCCCCCCGTCTTTGATTTGGCAACAAGGGAAAGGGATGATACTCGGGGTATGGCAGTGCAAATTTGACCTCCAAGCTAGCAGTTAACATTGAGTCCTATGAGACCAGCTGGCGCCTAACTGGTCTCATAGGACTCAATGTTAACTGCTAGCTTGGAGGTACAATTTGCACTGCCATACCCCGAGAACGATTGAAAGTACAGGAGAACGGTAAAACCCTATTATTTAACTCAAGGGGAGGTGTAAAATAAGCTTATTTCCAAAAATGGGACAGTATCACTTTAAGACCCTTGTAGTTGGCCTTGCAGCTGCCCATTCACAAACATTGACATACATGTCACACCACAGGACGCAATTTGTGTTACAGAGCGCCGAAACGCGTCAGTGTAATAAAGAAACCTATGCATGGTGCGACCTTTTTTCATTTTTCAGCAAAAAAGCTCTTGCAATTTGGAGCTACCAGCCAGCCACACTGTGCCACACTGAGGAAGGCAGAGTGCCGAAACGCGTCTGTGTAATAAAGAAACCTATGCATGGTGCGACCTTTTTTCATTTTTCAGTCTTACAATATTTTGGTCAGCACCCTTAAAAGGAAGAAAAAAACTGTTGGGTGACGCCTGCTCCAACCCTTATGAAAAGCTATTTTGCTGGCCATGTCTTCTCTTTGATAGAGATACGTGCAGTTTGAACAACCCGTGGGCTTCCTCTGGTTTTTCAGATTTAGGCAATATGTCTAGGTCAATCGATAGGCATGCAAAAAGCAAACAACACATCGATTGTGCCGTAAAACTGAAGTACTTTGGGCGTGTGAGGATTGATGAGGCTCTGGACATTGCAAGGGGCATTAACCGGCAAAGGCACAATGAACAAGTAAAAAAAACAGGGAGGTGCTGTAGAGACTTGTGGTTGCTGTCGTATATCTTGCACGGAATAAGATGCCGTTTAGGGGGCATGATGAGACAGCTGACAGTGCCAATAGGGGCAAGTATGTGGAGCTGATCAAGGCATTTGCTAAGTTTGACAGCACGACGTCTGATCATCTTCAGACTGCCACTGTGTTCACTGGCATGTCTAACACAATCCAAAATGAAATTGTGGAAAGTGTAGCAGCCGTCATCTACAAACAGACAGACACAGAAATAAAGAACTCTCCATTTATTGCTGTGCAGGTAGACGACACATCTGACATATCGAGCAAGTGTCAACTTACTGTCATTGTTCGATATGTCAATGACAAAGGTAGTGTGTGTGAGCGATTCCTTGGGTTTTATGATGTGAGTGCGGGCAGGGATGCAAGAGCTATAGCCGACGTTACAATGCGAGCTATTGAGGCATACAATCCAGTCGAGAAATTGGTTTGTCAAACTTACGACGTGCCAGCTGCATGAGCGGACAGCATGGTGGGGTGCAAGCCATAGTGAAATCACAGTGTCCTAATGCACTGTTCATTCACTGCTCACAAATTACAGTAAATCTGGTTTTGGCTCAGGGCACAAAGGACATTCAGGCGGCGAAAGTGTTCTTTTCCAATCTTGATGTGTTCCACAGCTTCTTTTCACGGTCATGTAAAAGAACAGCATTGCTGTACGGAGTGTTCATTCCGTGCGTGTGCCCGGTGGTTCTGCTGTGAGGTGGAACTTCAAAAGCTGCGCTGTTCATGCCATACATGTGGGGCGCACGGCCCTCCTAGTCACCTTTGATAGGATCATCGTTGAGCCTGGCTGGGACAAAGAAACCGTCGCACTGAGTGAGACTTTGAGAGACAAGCTCGAGAATTTTGAATGTCTTTCAGACCATATTCAGTCTCACTGAACCGCTTTTCCAAGTCTTGCCAAGCAAGACAGCTGACATCAAAAAATGCCAGGAACACGTCAAGGGCACACTTAGCGCAATCACATCCTTACACACAGACGAGCGCTTTAGTGGCCTCTATGACGAAGCGGTTCAGCTTGCTGGAGAAACTGCACCACGACGCAAACATTGCCGCTGCGGTTGGGATGACTTCGAGCAGGGTTTCAATCCGCACCAAGACGCAGAGGAAGAAACTTTGTTTTCTTACCGACGGCTGTACTTCCAAATTCTTGACAGCATTGCAGGACACATGACTCAGAGATTCGCTGACATGGAGCACATCAGCTTATTTCGGGTTCTAGACCACACATTGTTCCCAACTTTGAGCAAGCCTGCTGAATTTCCCAGCGAAGAGTTGGCTCAGCTGATCAGAGCATACCCATTATTTGACGGGGTCTGCTCGTTTTTCCGACGCCCCATTGGTCCTATGCGTCAATGTTCTGAACATTTCCCATTGATCCTACAGCACTTAGTCTCAGATAACTTTTTACCAATAAAATGAAACCCTTTGTTCAGACAGTCCAATGTTCCGACCAAAAGCTGCTTTAGATAACCGTCATCTCTGAGTCTGACAGCCTGCGCAGTGGTCATGCTGTCTGTGACAGGTTATGTTTAGGGAAAGTTTTGGTCAAGGCACAAATTTAAAACTCAGAAACATTGCATTAATGACTGGTTATGTTTAGGGGTGGTTTTGGTAAGGGCACAGCTAGACCGACTCAGACGGCATCTATGTGCTCGTCGCAGCGCATGCAGCTGAAGTCTAGCCTACTTGGCACCGGGAAAAGCAGGACATACGACCTGGGATGATGACCAACCCCAGACAGCCATTGGTCGGAACATTGAGCTGTCGGAGCAAAGGGTTTAGTTTATTTTTTTCGAGTTAGTGGGCTGTAGGGTCAATGGCAAATTTTCGGAATATTGTCGGACCAAAGAGGCGTTGGAAAAATGACACGCTACCTTCTTTGACGAGCAGAAGCTGCGCAATGAGCTCCGCTCTTTGTATGCCAATGCGTTTTTCCACAAGTCACCAACAGAATTGTTGCAGCTTTTTATTGAGGATGAATTGCAGATCACGTTTTCAGAGGTTTGCAAGCTGCTCCAAGTTATGTTGACTATACCAGCCATAAGCACATCTGCCGAGCGGTCCTTTTCCTGTCTTAAAAGAGTAAAAACGTACTTGTGAAGCACTTGGGCACAGGACAGACTTGTGAACCTAGCTTCCATTTTGATTAATTCTGCCGTAGTGAATGAGTTGGAGGCCAATGGCAATTTCTACGATGCCGTCATGGACCACTTTGCAAATATGAAAGACAGCATGGCATTTCTTTACAAATGAAACCGAACGCTAGTTACGAATGTAACTGTGATTCTATGAATGCCAGATGACCGCCAGAGGCGGCACAGCCTGTGAATGACATATACCAGCACTGTCAGGAGGACGAACATCCACCTCTCTTAAACATAACCTTCTCGCCTATATTCTCGATCTGTTTCTTTCATGCCGTTTTTCTTTTGCAGTGAGAGCAATGTTTTGATTTTTGCATACGTCCCTGGTGTCCCATGGGGTTTGATGTCATAGGCCTAGGTTAGGCCACCTGTTAAACAGTAGGCTACATTAGTTTGTTGTTCCCTGAATGTTCGTTGTTCCCTGAAGTTAAATAAATTACAAATATATAGCCTATGTAAAAAACGCGCCTTGCAAAAAAAAAAAATGTTCTTTATTAGAAATGTCTTTCTTTGAAATCTATGATGCCGTCATGGACCACTTTGCAAATATGAAAGACGCATGGCATTTCTTTATCGCCTACATTCTCGATCTGTTTATTTAATTCTTTCTTTTTGCAATGCTCTGATTTTTAGCAGTGTTCTGATTTTTGCATCTGTTACGTCCCTGCCTGGTGTCCCATGGGGTTTGGCGTCATATAGCCTATGCCTATCTGTTAAATAGTTTGTTGTTCCCTGCATGTTCGTTCCCTAAAGTTAAAAAAATAAATAAAAAGTAAATAAAAAAAACGCGCCTTGCAAAAAAAGAGTTCTTTAATAGGCTATTTAATTCTCTGTGGCATCCGTGAAAAAAAAAAACACCACGCCACGCTACTGATAATTAACACAATAAACACGAATGCACAACATTCATGAATAAATGAAAACAATATACAAAATATATACAAGTGAAGGAAAGGAAAAATGAGGGGAAACTGCCTAAAGCAGATCTCCTTACCCACACATAAATGTGTAATGCCTACAGCAAAGTACACATGTCGAACCCAATGAAAACACAGCAAGTGTGATTTGCAACAGAAAAGGAGTGCGGCTCCTTTAAGGTCGAGACTTGCGCTCTGGCGTACCTACATGCACAGAGAACAATCGTTGACGCAGCCCTTTAACTGAACACGGACCTATGTACTCTGCCAAAGTAACAGATTACTGCATAAATCTGCCCTGTGACAAACCCACGGACATTAAGAAACAGTAAGTGCTATTATACATTACATAAACAGAGACACAACGGAACTCAGAAACGGTAGTACACATACTCACGCTGCCGTCGCAATGTTGCAACAAACAAACAACCGCGAGTACACACACAGCACAGTAACAACCCAATAACAGCAACTTAACATTCTCAAGGACGCACGGCACACATAGAGTCACAGAGTGTGAACGTTACGCCTGATTTAGATGGGCGCTTCCAAAGCGGAGAGGCGTGGCGTTCCATTATTTTCCGTTGGGACGCAGCAGCGAGGCGAGAGGTGGTGACGTAGGGAAGCGAGGGTGGCGGGCGGTGGGCGAGCGAGGCGAGAAAGTTGAGCTTGGCTGAAAAATGTAGCGGCACCGCAAAGCGTTATTCAATGGGAGAGCTTTCAACGCCGTGACGTCATGTGCGTCACCAGCAATACTGGGATATTTAAAAATGGAGGCTGTTTTGATTTCGGTGGTGTCAAATCTGCAGATCGTTTTACAATGATGGTTTTAAAATAAATTACACTTGGGTTAAGGTGACCAATATATTCGCTCCTGTTTCATCATTTTTATTTGTACATACAGTGTTTGTGATTGAAGAGAGACGGTTGTTTGACCACAGCATTTGCTAAGCTAAGCTGATTTAACTGGGAAACGATGTTACGTCACCAAGCGAGGCGAGCGAGCAGGTTGAGAGCGAGTGGAATTTACGTACATGTATCACAGTCGTTAGGATTCTGAGACGTCCGTGAAAGTAAAGACAGAGAGAGAGAAGAAACGGAGATAGAGATATAGGCGGTGGGCCAGAAATCCTATCTTGCAAGTTCGTCGGAGTGATCAGGTGGCAACTTGGTTTTTGCTCATATATATAGGGTGACCAGACGTCCGGTTTTCCCCGGACATGTCCTACTTTTGAGACCTAAAAAAATGTCCGGGGGGAATTTCAGAAATGTCCGGGATTTTGTTGGACTGCCTGAAATATAGACCTAATTCATCTGCACTGTAATTTTCACTCCGTTCCATTTGACTCCACTCCAGGTTTCTCTCTACCGTTCACAAATTAGTCACGCCCTTCTCATCAAATCTAGCCACTTCGCACCATGTGTCCGAAAGAAGTAGCCTAGGGGACTAGCCAGTGCGCCCCATGTTTACAAGCGAAAGCGCATCTGTCCGCCGGTTCGACGGACTGCAATGCCGATAGAAACGCAAATGCACGTTCGCGGTGGAGTTGAAAAAAAAATCCCGCGTGTGAAGCCAGGTATGAAGGTAATCTAACACAGGAGTATGCCTAGTAACACCACCAAATCCATCATTTAGGGAGGTACAAGTTTTGTTACACCTTGTCACAAGACTTAGTCTAAAAATTCTTTCATGATCTGACATTTCCAAGTTAATTGCAAAAGCAATTTCAAATTAATTCAATATTAATGGTGGGTAAAACTCCAGTTCCTCTGCAGTGCCCATTGCTAATCTCTGAGCACCATGCTTCAAATAGCCTATCTAAATAGGCCTAATGGATGACAGTGGAGGGGTTAATTGTGAGGTGTCTTATAAACATAGCCTAATGCCTAAGCCTAAAGCCATATGTAGCCTAATAGAACTTCATTATCAATTCAGTTGAAAACCACAAATGTTGTGTTTTTTTATAGTTTCCAATGTTATATAGCCTAATGCTGTTCATCTTTGTGGGGAATGGCTGAGATGGGCCTACATGATGGTGAATCTATTTTTTAAAAACCTAATGCAGAAATTAGAATAGGCCTATGAAATTGAGCTGCATTGTTATGCTGTTAAGCTACTCCAATATAGGTGTTAGGCCTACTATCTAGGATTGTAGCAAAGGCACACTCTGCATCATATGATCACACAAATTATGTGATAGGCCTATAGGCGTAACTGAAGAGATTTTAATTGTCATTTATGGTAGACAAATGAATGTGCATGCCAAAAAGTTGCGAGTGGCTTTTAAACAAATGACCATTTTGGATGTGTTGATACTTTATAGGCCTACTATCATACCTCATACCCATATATACTTTCATAGCTGTAGATACACAGATACACCGATGACATACACCGATGACACCGATGACCGATGACATACACCGATGATAGCGCCACCATTTGGTAGGCGATTGAACTGCTTGAAATGCACTGCAGCTACTGTTAATTCCATATAGGAAAAAGTGGTGAAGTTGATGTGTAGATTCCATTAAACATGGCCTACTTTGTGAATGGTTTGTTGATGTCTTGTAAAATAAGGAAATTGTATGGTGAGAAACATACCACAGGTAAACCGTTAATTGTTAATTCAACATTCATTGCCTGACATGAATGATAATTAGCAGATCATGGCTGATTGTAATTATGAACACAAAACACATAATCACAACTTAGTTACTGTCTTTTGCCTTTGCATGACTCTTTCACTCAAGACTGATAGACATAATGTAGAATACAGTAGGCCTAATTGCCAATTATGGGCCAAAGGTTTTCATAAAATTGAAAAAGACAAAATTCTCATAATTTTAAGTAAGACTCTATTATTAGTTGTATAGTATTATTATTATTTATAATTATGATAATTATGCAAATATAAAAATATAAATCCAAGGTGGTCACAATTTTTCAACATGGCCACCCTCTCCACTTGTAAAAAAGGCCTGGAATAGTTCACTTAATGATGCAAGCATGCAATTTGGCACAAAATGTTCATCAGAATCCACTCTTTGAAAAAAGGGTGCGGGCCTCAGGGAATTCCAAGATGGCCACCTTCCACCAATGACTCCTTAGCCTATATTAACTGATTTGCAATACAATTATTTTAAGAAAAAAAATCAGTTTGATCACTATCCTATCATACAGTCTGAGCAAAAAAATCTGCTATTTTTGCACAACGCCATTTTTAAAGCAAAACAACATCAATATTAGAAGTGTAGTCCTATAACAAAATCTCGAAAAGAACTGTGTAAGGCTGGACAGTGGACAAATAAGACATGTAGCATACACCCGTCTGAGCCATTCTCTACTCTCTGTAATGGGAGACCCAATTACCCAGAACACTTTCAATTAGTTTCCTATCCCCAGTCAGCTGGATTTTCTAACTAGTCTCGGCCTTATCAGCAGATATATTCCAAAAAACTTTGAACAGCCTCATTTCCCATTTGCTTTGATGCATTGGTGGCTTTTAAATTCCACTGAGGAAATTGGCAAAGGTGGCGTCAGAAATTCTCTAAGCTATGAGATAGGCATCTCTCATTGGCTCCCATTATAGCCCCGTTGGCGAACGCAGCCAAGTAAAAGATGAATGGGAGCCTATTGGGCTAAATGGCTCACGGTAGGGACACATAGGAGGCGAAGCAAGGCGAAGCGAAGAGAGGCGAAATTCAACCGTCATCAGGTCGTCGCGGCAAATCAAATGGAATGGAACAGTTATGTTGTTGATTTGATTGGGCCGTGGCAGGCGAATTCGCTCCTCATTTGCATAACATTAAACTTTCTTTAATAATTTCGCTTCGCTTCGCTCCTGTTCGCTTGCTGTCGCTTGCCATCGCCTCGCCACCGCTTGCCTTCGCCTCTCTCATAGGAATGAATGGCAAAGTTCGCAAATTCGCGTGTATGTGTCCCTACCGTTAGCAAGGATTTGTGACGGTTCTGTTCTCTGGTTTGTAAAGATGTGTGCACATTCTGTACCTTATCATGGAAGTTGTATTAGAAGTGAAGTTAAAGGTTCCTGACATGGCTTTGTTCTCCCAAAGACGTGTTAGTTTTGTCCTGCAACACGCTAGCATTCGGCTAATACCTGCTGGCTGAGGAATCTCTGCGACTATTCACGACCAGAGCTAACGAGAGACGTACTCTGACTGATCCTAGCAGAGACATCTACGGTCACACACCTCAAAACCCCCCACCGCCGTCCAACATGTTAATTGAAGGTGCCCAAATTCTTAAGGATGAGCGCAGTCATTTCCTTTACCCAATGTACACATGCCGCTTTTCCACCACCTTAAATGCAATAAATAACAGGTGTCCGCAACAATCCTAACATAACTTTAAACACATCGACATCTGAAGTCAGACTTAAAACTACAAAACAAATGGCGTAGTGCCGTAAAGTCGATTGTCACTTGTTATGTCATTGCTATAGTTGAAATAAGGGTCATTTTCACGAATCTAACACTTGACAAGATGCAAACGTGTTGGCAAATGCTTTCACTTACTCATATCTATCGAACGCGACTCCATTGTTTCCAGGGAAAAAATCACACAGGCAGATAGTTCTATGAGAAGCGTACAGCCCCATTGGCACCCATTCATTATTTACTTGGCTGCGATAACATAGCTGCAGTGCCACTCCTGGCCACACCAGCTAGTGGTCGTTCTTGTACAAGATTCCATTTTCTTTGGTGGTGTTATCCAAGTTGACAAGTTGGGGGAACGCACAAGCCTAGCGCGAGCCAGACCCGTACAGCAAAAAGCTGTACCAGGGTCTAGGAGGGCTGGGCGGCAGTGTGGGCGGGATAAACAGTTGCTTCAGCACTCAACGTCACGCAATAGGATGGTGGAACAACCAATCCCCACACACTTCTGTGTAACGTCACAGCTGTCTTTCACAACGTACACGCGACACGTGTTTGTAGGTGGAGCGCCAACTTTGAGCCGTCGTAGCAGTGAATGCGTGTGATGACCACAGCCACAAACAAGTTTCCTAATAAATCGTATTTTCACTTATACAGTTCAAAAATGCCTCGTTTTCAACCACATGGCCCTCCTTGATCAACCAGCGAAATGTTGAGCAATTTGGGGCTTGTTAAATGGTTATATTTATGTTTGTTGTCAACATGGCATGTTCGGTGTTAGCTAGCTAGCTGTATACCCATAACTATTACACGGCTGGATACCTAGCTCTGTGTAATTGACGACAGGTTGGCTAGCCGCTAGCTCGGTAGACTAGGTGTCATTCCCATCTATTTAGTAAGCGACTTACAGACTTTCAAAGCTCCCAAATGTCTCGTTTTTAATGACATGGATCTTATTAGAATTCGGGGCAGGCATATAATACAAGGCTGGGTACCTAGCTCTGTGTTATCGACGACAGGTTAGCTAGCCACTAGCGAGGGCCTCTTTGTAGGTGAAGCGGCAACTTCCAGCCGTCGTAGCAGTGAATGCGTGTGATGACCACAGCCACAAACAAGTTTCCTAATAAATCGTGTTTTCACTTATACAGTTAAAAAATGCCTCGTTTTCAACCACATGGCCCTCCTTGATCAACCAGCGAAATGTCGAGCAATTTGGGGCTTGTTAAATGGTTATATTTATGATTGTTGTCAACATGGCATGTTCGGTGTTAGCTAGCTAGCTGTATACCCATTGACGACAGGTTAGCTAGCCACTAGCTTGGTAGACTAGGTGTCATTCCCATCTATTTAGTAAGCTACTCAAAGACTTTCAAAGCTCCCAAATGTCTCGTTTTTAATGGCATGTGTCTTATTAGAAATTGGGGCAGCAATTTCATTCTACACCTAAATGTTCTGCCTTCCATTTAATTTCATGCCTGAGTTTAGTATGACTCCCGTAAATCTTATGGTGAATACCGCCACCTAGTGGATTTTCTCGCGGTACTGCGCCTTAAGCGCAAATCTACTTCCTGGTTAGTTCCTGCCAGTGTTTCTAGTGTTTTCTGCCGTAAAGCCACCGGACTTCATCTCTCCCGCAAACTGTATTCTTTTCACACTTGTGCCTTGGACAATTTAAGTCTGTAAGTAAGCTTTTGTGTAAGATTTAGTTTGTTAACGAAATTGCATTCCTATTTTGTTGTATTTGTCGATCTATTTGGCTCCTGAAGTGATGTTTTACCTGACTGGAAATGTTGGCTAATCTGAATCTACTTAGCTATGCTAGGTCACGTTTGTCTATGCTGAAATTAGACCGCTGGATTGCGTGTAGTTTCATGTCATGTGGAATTGGTAAAGTATGTGAGATTCATGTATCTTTATTTCGTTTTCTGTTACAGTTTTACAGTTTGAGAGTGTCAAGTAAAGAGAAGTGTTAAGAGAAGTGAAAGTGAATGTGGAAATGCAAGTCAAGTCAGTAAGGAAATGAAAGAAAGAAAATAAAAGGACAAAATCACACTTCAGCTTGCTTTCTCTTCAACTGTTAGCTAGCTGTCTAGTTCTGCAACAGTAACGCAGGCCGAGGGCAGCATACCTACAGTAGTGGTCTGATAATAGCGTGTGACTATCTGGTTCTGGAAAATGCTCAACTTAGCTTACCGAGCTAGTTTAAAACATCGAATGATCAAATGGTAATGTGTTGAGATCTATTTGTGTCCGATAAGTTCATGGTGTATTATTACATCAATCCATGTCAGCCACGAAATGTATTATCATCCAGGCTTTTTAAATTAAGTAAACACTTTCGTGCTGTACGTAGCACGGACAGACACCATGCTTCTTCTTAGAAAGTTTCCTGTTTACTAGGTAGCCCAGCCCCCCTCGCGATTTGATTGGCCCTGTCATCGGATAACTTTCAGCCTCGCAAAACGACCGGGGTCCACTAGACTGCCCCCGGGAGCAAATTCAATTTGCGGTCGCTAGGGGCGTCTAGATTTCTAGGCTATGAACCCACAGCTATTTTCTTGTTAACTACACAGCATTTACAGTCCTTCCATTTTGGCCAAGTTGTACAGTAGGTAAGGACATTGGAATGATTGGCATGATGCTGTGCTGGAAACACGAGACCCTACATCTCCGATAGAATTGATTGTGTTTGATATCTTTGACCAAGTCAACTTTGATGATGTTGAGATTTTCCTGAGTAAGTTGGGAGCTGTATATCTTTTGCCGTCTGCATCAGACTTGGTACAACCAAAACTCTCTCTGAATGAGATAGGCTTACATGGTCCTAGGAGGAAGCCAATAGCCACATCTTTTCCCATGCCAAATTATGGTAAGGCAGATCGCCGAACCTCGTCTGTGTAATAATAAAAGAAAGTTAATGCATGGTGTGACCTTTTCTTACTTTTCCCTGCCAAATTATACCAATGGCAATTTTCTCCACTCAAGTCTAGATGTGCAACATCTAAGGCTGATGTGTGGCCAAACCCAGAGCCTTCAATTCATTGTCATCCACAAACTTTACAACACAATTGGACAAGAGAAGGCCTAATACATGCTGTTCTGCCATGCTTTTACATGCTGTGACATGGTCACAGCCTTCAAAACCAATGATAAAGGAAAGTAGTGGAATGAGAGATTCAGCACTGCAGATTGTATGAGTGATGAGTGATGCGAGCCATTAAGTATTTTGCAGGAAGGCCATGTGAAGACATCCCTCCAACAGCAGCAGCACTGATACAACACACTACATAATATGCAACAAATCAAGCAGAGTGCCTGTGGGTTTTGAAGCATATGCCAACCAGAACTCAAAGAAATGAAATCCAACTGACGGGAGAAGATTGGCAAAGAATGAACAGGGCAGCCATTGCAAAGAGTAGTAAAAGTTTGCTAAGTGCGGCAGGTGCACATGCCTCAGGCTTGGTCTTATATGCATAGTCTAGTGAAGCTGCAAATGTGAAGTACAGTTCTGCTTAATCCTTTTACATCAGTCCTGTCAAGATTTTGACATTATATTGTGCAGTTTTAGTATTTGTGAATCATGTTTTTGAATAAGAAATCACAGCTCCTTTTCAGACTGTATCATGTATACAGTATTGTTCTTCAGTAATTTGTTGATTTCATTGAAGTAAATGCATATATGTTAGTTAGCATTAGTAATTGTTGGTGGAGAGGATAGCCTCTCGAAACGTGTCAAACATCTTGGATTTTCTTGTGAACAATGTTGTTGTTTCAAAGAGTATATTCTAATGAACAAGGGTGCGAAATTGCATGCCAAAATTTCATTATGTGAACAGTTCTTGGTCTTCTGAGGCGGGTGGCCATCTTGAAAAATGGTGGCCACTTTGGATTCTTTTGGTGGCCATCACACTTTTTAAAAGGGTGTATTCTATAGAACATTTGTGCCAAACTCCATGTTTGCATCTGTCACAGGGTGACTATATTCAGTGGGGGAGGGAATTGTTTTGGACACGACTGAGGAGACCAAACTGGTTAATTAATGTAACGTGCAACAGGTGAAGTGGGAGAGTGGGAAGCTGTGATTGGCCCAGGTGAGTTGGGCTGACGTTTTTATTCAGGGTTGGGAGAACGCACAGGGCAGGAGACCATGGCGAGCCAGAGGAGCGGTGACGACCTGAACTGGGGAGCGTGCTGGAGGAAGGGGGGCACATTTGCCGGTAGCCGGCCTCGGGTGGGAAACGACGGAGGAATGCACTGCGAGATCCTACGGATCGGAACCCCGGCGACCTGACACCCTCCAAGAAGGCGCGAGACGACATCCAGGATGATGATGGTCCGCGTTCGGAGAACAGGTGGATGCCGTGCGGAGAATGAAGAGGGGGGGAGACGCCCGCCCCAGAAGTTAAGTGACTGCATTGAGCTCGTTCCCCGTGGAAAGCCTCCTCCTCCCGGAAAGGCACGCTACCCATCGACTCTGTCTTCTCTCTTAGTCTTGACCTCGCTCTCTCTCTCTCTCTCTCTCTCTCTCTCCTGCCCCCCCACTCTCTCTCTCTCATTCTTTTTCTATCTCTCTCACCCAAGTTCAGACTCCAGTAGGCCTATACAAGGGGCTGCTCGCAGGACTGCTATTTTATTTACCCAGCGCAGACAACAACTCCTTAGGTGTGCCCTCTTGGTTGCCGTGTTTTGTTTTCCTTAGTTTTTTTGTGTTGTTTATATTTTGGTTAACGAACTGGAGTTGTGTGTTGTGCGTTGCCTATGACCGTAGCCTGCGACGAAAAGAACTTTTACTGACCACCCCTGTCTCCCCCAGCATAATGTGAGCAGAGCGCATGAGAAGACGCAAAATAGCGGAGACCCCGCCCAATGGACCGTGGGCATTCGAATGAACGGTGGGCTGGTTGGGTTTGAACTATGGGAACTCTGGATGATGTTTGGGACTTGATTCATTACCCTTTGAACTCCTCTTTTAGAAAATAAACTAAATAACTGTTAAACCCGTACTTCTGTGTCTTGGTGTCTTTGGTGTTGTGCAGCTCATTCCTCAGAGTAGAGTTGGGTTTAAACGGGGGCGTCACTTCAAAAACTGTGCGCCCCCGACACATCACATGTGACACATCACTAAGTGAACGATTCTTTGCCTTATTTATAAGTGGAGAGGGTGGCCATATTGAAAACGGTGGCCATCTGGATTTTATCAATGGACAATGCTCTTCTTTAAAAAGTGGATTGTAGATAACATTTGCAGTATTTCATGCTATCATAATTAAAGCTATTCGTGGCCTCTTTATAAGTGCAGAGGGTGGCCATCTTAAAATATGGCCGCCAGCTTGGATTTTCTGCGCGGCCAAGGGCATTTTTTTAAAGAGTGCACACTAATGAATATTTGTGCCAAATCTATACGTGCACTTTTCTGTGCACTTACCGGTATATAAATAAGGTAAACGAAGTAGCACCCCCTGTGGTGGCCAAGGGAGCAGGTTTATGCCCTGGCAACAGACAGATTTGGATTCAGCACCCCCAAATTGACCAAGTACACATATTTTTTAAGTTGCTACTAAGAGGTCACAACAAAACTAATTTTCCAGATGAGCTATGATTTCTGGTCCGCAGCGGCCTATGTGTCATATTTTGGTATTTTCTTCCATCTTGAGTCTAGATTGTAATGTATATGTATGTTGTTCGATAAAAAAAAACATGGCTTGAAGTAAAGAAACGGTCCAAGTCAGTTTGAACTAGCCCCCTGCAACCACAACCCCCCACACAAACACACACCAAGTCTACAGTTTCATGGAAAATGTTGTTACAAAGCAATCTGTAAAATGTTATAACTGAATAGGAAAGAAAACTTTAAAACTCTGTTTATACCCATAAATAAGCAAAAATGAATATAGCGCCCCTTGTGGTGGCCAAACGTGCAGGCTGACGCCGTGGCAACAGGCAGATTTGGATTCAGCACCCCCAAATTGATCAAGAAAACATGTTTTTAAGTTGCCACTAAACGGACACAACGAAACTCATTTTCTAGATGAGCTATGATTCTTGGCCCGCTGCCTAATAGTTGAATCCTGAAATTAACCAAACAGTGCTCCTGCATAGATTCCTCGTCTGGTCACTGGGGGGCATAGGTCCGACCTAGGGCTAGGCAATATGACGATATATATCGTTATCGTGATATAAAAGTGTATATCGTGACCTTTCTCCTATATCGTTTATATCGTGATAGTAATTTTATCAGTTGTATACAATTGAATATAATTTAATTACATTTCATGTTGTCACAATACACACTATAAGTTCATGTAACTGTAAAACTAACAATAAAAAGACCCATTTTAAAGAAAGGTTGTTTTGCGACATGAAAAAATAAAGAGCAAATAAAGATAATAACTGAAAACGTATGTAATTGTGCTATATCGTGATAGCCTATATATCGTTATCGTGATATAAAGTAATCCATATCGTGATATAGTTTTTTTTCCTTATCGCTCAGCCCTAGTCCGACCCCCTAATAAAGAATGTTTTTTGGCGCGAAGTTTATGTAAATGAGCTCATGTCCATCTCAAGCACGAAGGTCTGCACCAATCACAGGAGACAATAACAAGGTGCGTAGCATTCCTGTGCATGTCCCCAAGACGTCACTGGTACAGACACAGACAGAGACACAGACACCTTGACGCCAGAATTCTGAATACACACTAAAATTGAAGATCTATACCCAGCATAAACTGTCAGCAAAAATGCTAAAAATAGCATGTTTGCTAAAATTTGTGTGTGTGTGTGTCCGTGCGTGCGTGTGTGTGTGCATGTGTGTACGCATGTGTGTATGCATGTGTGTGTGTGTGCCTCTGTACAGGGAGACTCGGGGGGCCCGGTGGTAATCAAGCGGAGCTCTACGTGGGTGCAAGCTGGCATTGTGAGCTTTGGCATCGGCTGTGCAGATCGCCAATTCCCAGGAGTCAACACCCGGGTGTCCCGCTACAACAACTGGGTGGACGAGCACGTCAACCACCAGCCAGGACTACTCAGTAGCAGCAGGGTGGTCCTACTCACCACCACTCTCTCCCTCATCCTTCTCTCCACATGAAGAGCGGAATTTTTCAAATGTTTTTTATTATTAACTAAGCTTTATAAAATTTCTGCAAATAGTATGTTCAAGATTTTACAAACCTTTCAACAGAGTATTTCCTTTCACTTACAAACAGTTTGTAAATGTTTAATAAATATAATTAACATAACATTTACCACTCATTTAGAAACATTTGTTAATGTTTTGTTCATCATTAGTTAATTGCTAACAAAGTCTCTATAATGCGTTTTATGCATGCTTATTATAAAGTGTTACCCCACAGTGTTGATTTAACATTTTGAGAGTGTATTGGGTCCCAGATTACTCTCTAAGTGTTGAATTAACAGAGACTGAATATGTTACTGTGTATCCTCTATGCACAACATCGCTCACTCCACTCCATTATGCCAACACTCCATTTCTGACTTTTAAAAAGGTGTATTTCACGTTATACATGGGTTCTGAGTGTTTATCAACACAATGTTATGAGGAGGGGGAAGACACTGGCAGCCAACCATGTGAGCAAATTTTTTGAGCGACAGCGGTTTCCAACAATCAGAGGTTGAGTTGTGCGCAGTTAGTTTCGCACAGTCAGGTTATAAACAAATTTTAGAACCCATGTATACTTGACTGTGAAAATGATGGTGAGAAATCTGTTCACCTGAGGCCTGTTAACAGACCTACTTGCCTACAGATCTACAGAGCCTTCTGAACTCCTGTGTTTGAGTTAGTTTACGTGTGCCGTGTGTGTGTGTGTGTGTGTGCGTGCGTGCATGCGTGTGTGTGTGTGTGTGTGTGTGTGGCGTGTGTGTGGCGTGTGTGTGTGTGTGTACACTACTTTTCTTCAAGTCCAGTACTCAATGAGAATCACAGCTTTTACTTTTTACCATAAAAAGAATGTATATATATAAAAAGACCATTTTCTGTCTATACTTTCATTTCTCACTTTCACTTTTTCACACAGACACACACACACACACACACACACACACACACACACACACACACACACACACACACACACACACACACACACACACACACACACACACACACACACACACACACACACACTTCCAATTATTCCTGCTGTTTCCTGTACAACTTGAGACAACACTTACAATTATAGAACTTCCCTCAGGAACAGTGAAGATAAAATGTGACTTCTGTAGCCTAGATACTTACAAACATGGGAAATGATGAGGAGGGGTTGGAGACAAAGGGGTCATTTATCCCAGGCCTGGGAAAAGAAGGTGCCCAGAACTGGGTCCTCATTACACTGTATGAATTGGGTAGGGTGACCATATTTTGGCATGTGAAAACCCGGACACATTACCGCAATGTGAATGCCATTGTCTAACCTCAAGTCCTGGTGTGCTTGTGGTCGCATGCTTTGATTGTGCTCCACCTCCGTGGAGAAAGCAATTGGGCAGTCATGGGTAAGCGTTTAGGGCATCAGACTTGTAACCCAGGTTGCCGTGGTTGGTGGGGGGAGTAATTTACCAGTGCTCTTACCCCATCCTTGACTGTGAAAGGTCTAACCTGCACCTCAACATTTCAAAAACAAAAGAGATTATCTTTGATTTTAGACAAAAAGCGTTACCAACTCCCCCCTCAATTATTGGAGGAGAGGAGATTGAAGTGGTGACTGATTATAAATACCTTGGTCTGATTATAGACCACAAGTTGTCATGGGACAGTTGTGCAGATGCAATTTACAAAAAGGGTCAACAACGTTTGTATTTCCTAAGGAAACTTTTTTAATGTTGACAACACCATGACCTTATTTTACAAGTCTTTTATTGAAAGTGTCCTCTGCTATGGTATTGTATGCTGGTATGGTCACTCCAAAGTGACGCACAAACGTAAATTGGGTAAAATTGTTCAAACATGTGGGAAAATAATGGGGCATCAGCAAAAGGAGCTTAATAGACTTTATAGATTAACCAAGAAAGCGGACAAACTTTGTACTGACAGTACCCACCCCCTCTCAGTCAAGTTCCAAACACTTCCTTCAGGACGCAGGTACAGATACCCCGGCCCAATATTAGAACCAATAGAGCAAATAACTCCTTGATCCCCATGGCAATTAACGAATTGAACAAGATGTGGGAGATACATTCATGACATTATGGACTTTCATATTGGGTTAATGGATGCATTTGACCAGTGGTCTGTATTTATTACGTATTTATTTACATAGTAACTATATGTTTAGCTATTTATTGAGTGTATTTGTTGTACTGTATGTGTTTTATTGTAGGCCTATATGTTTTTATGCCATTCATTCTGCTGTGCTGTAAATCAAATTGCCTTTTAAAGGACATTAAAGCTTTCAAGTCAAGTCATCCTCCTCCATGACTGAGGTATCCTGAGCATGGCACCGTCCCGCCGCACTGCTCCCTTTCGGGTGCCATTGGGGGCTGCCCCCTTGCACGGGTGAGGCATAAATGCAATTTCGTTGTGTGCAGTGACCTTTGGAGTGCTGTGTCACAATGACAATGGGAATTGGAGTTTCGCAGTTGGGCTTTCATTTCACTTTAATCAAGGTTCCCTGTTGTCAGCCTAGGCGCAACCACTCTCGGGGGACTTTTCCCCATTCAACATCCCACACTTGCAGAGGAGGAAATCACTTTTGCAACGTATTAAATGAAACTTACCATAAATGAAGTGTAATCTCACATCTCGAAGCCACAGGCACGTTATACATTAAAACTTTTTAAAGTTTAAAAAAAAACCGGAAACCCCAGATAGTTGGTCGCGCTAGGGTTGGGTCATAGGGGAGCCTTTCAGAGGACTTTGTCCCAGGCCTGGCCAAAGCTGTCAGCAGAGAGACTGGAGAAATATACTCTATACTAGAGTCTCAGTCTCTGCTGTCAGTAGCCCAACCTTTTACTACAACATTGATAACTTTCATTTCCTCGCAAGTGTCGTAATTCGATTAGATAGTTTGATTTTTACCACCAATAAAACTATGGTAAGATAATGGGGAAGGTTGAGGGTAGGAACGGAATGTCAGCTGTGTGTGTGTGTGTGTGTGTGTGCGTGTGAGTGTGTGTGCGTGGGTGTGTGTGTGAATGTGTGGGTGGGCGTGTCCTGTACATTTCTGGTATATCTTTTTTGCTGTTAAGTTAGATGGACAGGTAAAATATTCTTCTGCCTTGATGGTGACACAGGTGATCGATTTCACTTGTTAACACAGTGGATAGATTACACATATTAGTTAGCTATTAGGGAGTTGCCGTATAGTTAAACATTGGTTACAATGATATACATGTCAGTGGGTGGTTACCATCAGTTTGTTCAGTGTAAGCCTATTAGCATGACAATATTTATATCAGGGCAAAATGTGTATCAGATGTATTAGGAGCCTATGCCTTCCTGTGAATTTTCCTTAATTTCCTAATTTCCTTAATTTCCTCAGGGATTCCTTAATTTCATCTGGGATTAACAAAAGTTACAATACTCTACTCTACTCTACTCTACTTGACTCTAGCTGTTACCAGAACGGCAGACTAAGTCAAAATATATTATTATTATTACATGTAAAGGCCCTGTGCATTGTCATAGTGGTGTAGTACTATGGTAAGTTTTTATCAGTGTCTAAGACAGCGGTCCACTGGTGGAATGGCATGCGTTAAGGGAACATGTTTACAAAACAAATAGCCTGGTTCAACAAACATTCATTGAGGAGAGTGGTTGAATAGAGTTACTTTGTTGAAACCAAATGGAATTAAAGTGTGTAGCAGCATACACATGAGACACTATATCGTACAATGAATATACAATGCAATATCAAAGATGAAAACAGATATTAAGACATTGGTTGTTAAAATTTCGCCTCAGTTTTAGTATGCCTTCATCTTGATTGCCCAAATAAAGTTTTCCTGTGAATGTGCAACCAGATAAGTGCTGATTTACAGCTGTGTATCCTGACTTGTAGCCAGGTGTGGTAGTCAGGGTTTAGAACCATAAAACCACATGCACAGTAAGCTTTGTGAAAGGATGACAAAGGATGGGGAAGGGTTGGGCCAGGTATTGCAATGACCCTGCCTGCCTGCCTGCCCTCTTGCCTGTTTCTGTTTGTCTGTCTTTAAGGTAGGTAGGGGGACTTTATTCATACCCAAAAGTAGTTTGGTTGCAGGTATAAGTAGTAAAAATGTACACAAACAACACAATGCTAACAACAATAAAGTAAAAGCTTGTTGCACCAGCAACACAATATTAATGACAGTGACACAAGACAGTAACAAAACCAAGCAGCGATGACGGGCCCTCGGACCTACATTGAAGGGGCGGGGTATGCCATCCACGCCCCCATACACAGTTTTGTTTCTAAGAAAGTGAGAGCGCGAGCGAGATACACACAACTTAGCAACTTTCATAAAACAGGCACTACACATTTCCATTTCTAGCCTAATTAGTTACTTCTTGTATCTTCATTCAGTAAATTATCATTTTGTTAGCTTTCAACATTTCATCGAGCCCTAACAATTTAGCATTTCCATTGTGTTGAGATCATGTACACTAAAATGCACACATATATATGACTTCTGCTGTAGAAAAAGTAGAAAGTATAGGTTACTTAAATTCTAGCACTTCCTTTATCTACCTGTACCACATGGTGGCGCTATTTCAGATTGCCATTTAGATCACATAGAAATGTTCGTAGTCATCATACACATTAGTGTGTAAAGGGACCTTGTTGGGAAATGCTGCTGAATGAATTGTTGATTTTTATGTCGTTTTTAATTATACCAAAATTCATAATGCCGTAACTTTGTTATAGCACACAATATAAAAAATCTGTCCACTACTGTTCGTCATCACTGCCTTCAGCTCATGTACAGCAAATATGAAACATATCAAATGTACACTGCTGTACAAGTATATGACATTCCATTGTATGTACATTTAAAAAAAAGTCCAATTATCTCACTTCCTGTTGGGCGTGGCCATGGCATTGTATGACCAATTTTGTTCATCGTTGTGTGATACACAACCCCACGGAAGATGGAGTCCGTAGCATGTAGCCTACTGTATGCTGGCCCCGCCTATTAATGCATAAATCCCCTCATTTCTAGCACTTCATTCATCTACCACATGGTGGCGCTATGTCAGAATACCATTTCATTCACATATGTTCATGGTCACCATACAAATCTTGCAGTAAAGAAAGATCATTGATAAATGCTGCATAATGAATTTATGACAATTCTATTTTTAAATATGATACCTAATGCATTCACAATTTAGATTACAAGATATCAAAAATCCATACACAAGTCTTAATTGTCAATGCCTTGAGCTCATGACCACTGAATTTTAAGCAAATCGGATGTACAGTTGAGGACGATTTTATTAGCCCCCCTCCTGAAATTAGACATCTCTCTTGATTTTTCAGTGAGAATGACCATCATTAGCAGATTCCTGTTAATCTAGAAACAAATACAACGTGGATATAGTGTCCAATAAGTTGAATTTGGATTTTTCCATTGTTACAATGAGTTTAAACAAAAAAGGGCAAAAAGGGCTAGGACAAAATTATTAGCTTGATAACATAATACAATTATTAGCCGATAATGCCCCCTGTGTCTGTGTGTGTGTGTGTGTGTGTGTGTGTGTGTGTGTGTGTGTGTGTGTGTGTGTGTGTGTGTGTGTGTGTGTCTGTGTGTTCTAATTGCCCTTATTTGAGTCCTGTCCTGCGTCATGACTTTTGTGACCCTGACACTCACTTATCTGGGGCAACACCCACACACACCCACACACACAAACAGTGGTGGGGCTGCTAATGTGTGTGTCCTCACTGCCTCCCTCTCCCTCATCTTCTATTGCTGCATCTAGTGGATACTAGTTAATAGTTATCTAACGCTATTGAATCAACACATTTGAATAAATACATTAATCATTAAAAAACAAGGCCGTCCATCCTCCTCAACACCCTCCTTGCTGCCACCCTCTGCCTTTCTTCCACAGCTCCAGCTTGGATATTAAGTAAGGGTTAACGTTCGGCGAGAAGGACGCTACCGTGGAATAGCAGCACGACAGAGAGAATCTTTAGACCCCGACACGGAGCGGAGGGGTCTTGTTCTGTCTGAAGTGCTGCTATTCCACAAAGCGACCGACTCGCCGAACGTTAACCCGCTTATTATATGGATATACTTAAAGGATTCACACATGGCGGAGACATTTCTTAAGGCCTATTTAATGTTAAGTTTATTATAGTTTTTCATGTCAAAAGATTGTTGCTGCGCAAAACAAAACAGTGCCGTTGTGGAACACCGCTAGGCAACAGCTAGGGAGCCAGGACAACAGGTGTTGTCTATCACAGCAGCTGATTAGAGTCTTGTTGAAAAGTCGCTTTAGCAGTGAAAAGTCTTGTTGCCATTGACAGAGGTCTGATAGGCTATAGACCAACCCGTCCGTTATCGAAAAATAACAGACGTGCGAACGTTGGGGAGCCCCATTGAAATGAATGGAGCATTCGACCGATGACGTCACTTAATATTATTTAATAGATGCACATATATACTAATAATTATTTTCTGAGTTTATGATTGACAAATAGACTTATGGAACTATGGCGTTTTTATTGCTCATGAATTGCACATTTTCAAAACCAGCGAATCTTTACTTAAAGTGATACTGTCCCATTTTTGGAAATAACCTTAAATGATTGGGTTTTACCTTTCTCCTTTGCTTTCAACCGTTCTCTGGATATGGCAGTTCAAATTTTATCTCCAAGCTAGCAGTTAACATTTAGTCCAATGAGACCAGCTAGCCGCCAGGAAATTAGCCTACTTTGATGTATTGAGTTTGAGACAACAGTGCTGACACTACCTTACTGATGTTGCCATGGAGGCGCACACGGTCGCCCAACACCTAATGTCAAAGCTGGAATCAGTGTTGAAGCAATTCATTTCTATGATGAAACGTACAAACTGTGACCATTTCCTCATCATGATTTCCGAATGACAAGCAATTCATGTATTGTGCCTTTAAACATGAGATTTTGAGGGTATTGTCCTTATTTTTAAATGAAAGGACCACTCCATACACTCTAATGGAACTATTTAAGTTTGTGTAGGACTATCAATCCGTTCTAAACATTGCATATTCAACACAATTTTTCAAAATTGTTACAGTGTGATAATACAGAAAACTAGAGATGTACAGGATCCAAGATCCGGTTCCGGATCCGGCAGGATAATAGGGTTTTTCAGACTATCCGGATCCGGCAGGATGTTAAGTAGGCCTAGTGGATCCGGTATCTGGCAGTTACCTAAAAAACAGGATCTGGGGCATCTCTACTTTTTACGTAGCCTAGGCTTTTCAGTCAGTCTTTCACAACCCCAATCACTGCATGGAGTGAAAGCCCTTTGGAAGCGGCCGTTGAAGGCAGTGTGGCAGTAAGCCAATGAGTCTTAAAAATAGTTTGCGCCAATGTAATAAAAAGGGCCCACGTGTGCAAGTTGGCTATGTGTTTCAAGCCTTTCGTAGGAAACGGTATCCGGTTCCGGATCTGGCAGGATCTTAAGCAGTGGATCCGGTATCCGGCAGGATCCAAAAACTCAGGATGCGGTGCATCTCTACAGAAAACTGTTATAATTTGGATCACAAATAACCGTGAGGTTACATTTTTATACCGTGACACCCCTGATGCGAACCACAGATCTGCCACCCTGCTCATACAAAATGTAGAGCGTCATAACATTTAATAAACTACTCAGAGTTTGCCCTAAGTGTCCTATCCAGAGAGGCCTCTCATCTCAGTCCTGCATCGTTGTTACGATAACCCTTGTTTGCTTTTTTGTATCCAGTAAGATCAGATTGATTGTCTACGTCAGGGGTACACAACTAGAAACTGAAAAGGTCCACTTGCCAAATTTTCAATGTTTCCAGTGTCCGTAAAAGTGGCTACGGACCGATGCAGAAAATAACCTCACTTGCTGGTCTCACTGGCCTCTTGTTTGTTCACTGAGTTGTCATAGTGATGATACTTTTATTTTGATTGGCTTCATGGATATAGGCCTACACCTAGAGATCTCATGGCAGTGAAATCTCGCTTGACACACAATGAAGATGAAATAATAATCATTTTAATACATGTATTATACACAGAGGGATTTTTTTCTCGGTCCGGATGACATTGCGTTTGGGTCTGCATCCGGACCTGAGTCCGCCAGTTGACTATGTCTGGTCTATGTCAACACATCCTCATCGCGTTCTCCTCATAAGTAGTTTACTTTTTTTGTGATTAACATTTTTTATTGTTTTTCAAGATTTACACAGAAACAGAAACAACCCTTGTCCGCCCACCCCCCACCCCAACCCCCAACATGCCACCACTTATATAAAGTAAGCATTAGTTGTACAACATTGTGCAATGCACACTGTGCAAATGACCTA
The DNA here is from genome assembly GCF_034702125.1 of Engraulis encrasicolus. Lineage (NCBI taxonomy): Eukaryota > Metazoa > Chordata > Actinopteri > Clupeiformes > Engraulidae > Engraulis > Engraulis encrasicolus. The sequence continues at coordinate 26,395 of NW_026945912.1, forward strand.
ACAAGGTAAACAAAAATACAAAAACAAAAACAAAAACCATTCTGCGTCACACCACATATCAGTTAGATTCAGTTATAAATGACACATACATTCCCCATTTTTTCCCATACGGTCATCTTTCCCTCTTCCTGTAAGGACATTTTTTCAAA
>NW_026945913.1:0-26692 GCF_034702125.1 Engraulis encrasicolus
TTTTGTTTTTCATTCAAAAAAAAAGATTCATACGGCACAGGACATCAAATGAATAAATATGTGTATATATTTTTAAAAGCTCACCCCTCTCTCATGAGTCAAATAAATCCTAAACTGATGGAAGGAGGTCAGTCCTTTTGTGGTCAGGCTGCTAATAAGGAAGGAACTGAAGCACACATTGATCCGGAGAGCGACAAAAGTGAAAGATGGAGCTAAATTGATTAGCGCTGCTCTGAGCATGAGGACCGATTGGTATGAGTCATGCTGTGTGTGTCGGGGTAAGGAGAGAGGGAGGCTGAGTGGGTTGCTGAGGTTGGTGGCTCAGTATTACACATTTTTGCTACAGTAGTACCATTCATTCAATAGTCAGGGATCTATGATGATCCATGATTATTTATCTGCAATTATTATTTGCAATTAGCAAAATAGAGGGGGGCAATCACTATTCAATAGCGGCATGTTTGAATAGCGCCATGTAGGCCTAACCCAAAGTAGATACTGTAGGCCTACACAGTGTATTGACACACAGTGTACTCAGGTTCACATATTTATTTATATATTTTTTTTCTCCGTTTGAATTACATGCCCACTTGAACCATATATCTTGTGTGTGTGTATCAAGACTTTGCAGGTTAACTAAGCTCTACCACACCCGGTGACAGGTAAGGGGTCTGGGCACAATTCCATGCCATTTTCCTCGCTTGTTTTGCTGTTGTTGGTAAAAGTAAAGCAGCAGAAATGTTCCTTTACTGACCGGTTAGGGTTAGCCCTATACTGCACGGTGTTGCCATATGGCAACATACCATTCTTTTGGCATTTCCTGGTATTTAAATATAAATAATAGACACTGATTGGTTTTCATATTGAAACTGTGGCCTTGTTTTATCCAATTATGTGGTTTGTTGGCATCACATGACACCACACACTGCCCCAGGCTCGCTCTTTCCCTCACTGTACATGAGTTTGTCTCCTTGACAGATTGCTCTGCCATTGGCCAAGATATTTCACACTTTTTGCAATATTTACAAAATTTAAAAAAATATTGGGATGATCTATAGTTAGTCATGATCTGTTTTCACCATTTGTTTTGTTTTCAACTAAAATTATTTCCTTTTTATGTTGAAAAATAGGTATGTTGCCATACGGCAACATTGTGCGGTAATGGAACAAGACGGTCAATAGGGAAAGTGTATTGATACAAATACCCAATTCTAATTGATTGATTAATTGATTTATTTATTGATTGAATGATTGATAACTGATAATATTTATAATTAGTGCAAATGGCAGTCTGTAATGAACATTAAAAATGTTATAATAGGTGTACAGAACTGTTTTATGAGCTTTCACTCTGAGTACATGCAGAAAAGCGAACAAGGCCTATGCAGCCTCCCCAGACTGCCAGAGGTATACCACAAAAATCCCCAAACCCCAGATTAGAGCATAAAGCTACAGTCATCTTGACCATTTTAAGCCTCCAAAATGTTTTGACTTCATTTGTCTGTTATAAATAGGCTAATTAGCACACAACGTTTGTGCAAATCTGTCAACCCGATCAAAAATTATTGTACAAAGTCAACCATTTTGAAAGTCAGCCATTTTAAAAGCATAATCTCCAAATTTCAAACAGCTCATAAACCAATTATATTATTAACACACAAGATTTACTGCAAATCCAAGCACCCATTGAAAAGTTGTGGCGTAAACAAAAGGTAGGCCGTCTCGAAAGATTGCCAACTTCAAAGTCAGCCATCTTGAAAGTCAGCTATCTTGAAAACACTAGCCTCACAAGTTTACATGGCTTATTTACTCATTATAGAGTGTTATCACACAAGGTTTAGTGTAAATCCAAGCATCCATTCAAAAGTTATGACAAATAAACTGTCGGTTATGTTGAAAGATGCCTGGCCCGCAAATCGGCCATCTTGAATGTCGGCCATCTTGAAAGTGTTGGCTTCCGAAATTAAATCAGTTCATGTACATATTATAGACAGTTACCATACACATTTCTGTGCAAATCTATGCACAGATATTGTGTTAATACCTAATATATTCATTGGTGGTTGGTCAACGTAATACCACTGAAATACTGTTTTTCGGGGATATAATAAACAGTATTCACTTGTTCTCTCAATGACAAAAATGTGTTAAATAACTCCCTTGAACTTGTGGGTAAACTTTCAATGTTTTTCTGAGATAAAAACAATTACATTTCTATAAAATAATCCATAATGTTTATGACCCTTGTTTGGTCTTGGAGCAAAAATGTACACTGGATCCTTTCCGTAACTGCACAATGTTGCCATATGGCAACAAACCTAAAAGTACCCCCCCCAAAAAACTTTTTTTTGAAAAAAATGGCAAATATGTCTTAAGAAGTTCATTTTATGTAACAAAAACCACAGCAAGATTTTTTTCCATGATGGGATAATAATGCGTGCAGTATAGGGTTAGAGATGGTTTTGGTCAGGGCACATCTTAGCATTTTCGCATATAGCAACAGAAATTCGCAGTGGCTGCGGAAAAACTAGCTTCCTGCCTCGCACGAGCCTGGTCACGTGACAACACAACTTTTTTGGGCCATTGTAGAGCACGAGTTAACATGCAAATGCTATTTCATGAGGACAATCTGAGTAGCCAGAGAGTCTGTAGAAAGTGGCGTGGAGTGGGGTCAGAGGATCATTGTGCGGTCCATGTCGAAGGTGGAGGAGGATGGTGTAGCGTGTGCCGGCAGCATCAGAGAATGTCACTTCTCATGGGCTGTCGAGAACCAAAAGGTGACACTAAGAGTGGATGAGTCATCCACAGGGGATGACTCACACATACTCACTCACACACAAAAATCCCGCCCGCAAGCATACACACACTGACACATACACACACATATAGACATATACACACGATGTATGCACACACACACACACACACACACACACACACACACACACACACACACACACACACACACACACACACACACACACACACACACACACACACACACACACACACAACCTGTTTCATTAAGAGGTAGTAATGTGCTAATGAGCTGTCAGCTGCTGGCTTCAGCCTGCCTCCAATGGGTCATGGCTTTACTGATGAGAAGAGAAAAGAGACAAGTGTAACCCAGGTTAAAATAGACATTGGTAAATAAATAGTTGATAATTAGAATAAATAGCAGGAAGAATTTCATCATTTTAATAATTTACTTTTGTGATATTTATAACCGTATAAAATAGATAAATAGTATTTAAAACATTATTTCATGGTTTTGGTAATTCAATTTATTAGGGGCCAAGCAGCGAAGCTGGCGAAGGCCCCTATAGAGTTAGTAGGTTTTCTTCATTATTATTATTATTATTATTATTCTCTAGTCACCATTCCTATCCCTCTGCAAGTCTATGGCAGCCCATAGAACCGTAGGCAGGAAAATGCTGTAAATTGGCACACACATTCGGGGCAGTCTCAGCATTACCCACAGCAATTTATAGGACCCCAGCCCCAACGCTCTAGCGCCACCAGCAGGTCAAAGTTGCAGGTACATTTCTGCTTGTAACTTTTGAACCGCTGGGCCAATTTTCATAAACTTGGTATCCCTGGAATCCTTGAGTCAAGACGAATCCAACGCACCATATGACGTCATTTTCCGCCAGGATAGTTTTCCCGCCATTTTGAATTTTGTAAAATTCAATAAAAATGTTAATTTTCCAGCAATTTTTGACCAATTCACCCGAAATTCGGTATATAGTATCTCTGGACTGAGCTACACATGGGGTCTTCAGGAATATTGGATATCTTTTATCGTTTAGCCGTGAGAGCCAATCAAAATTGTCGTAAACGTGGCGAAACAGGAAGTGAGGTCGTATCTCAGCAACCGTTTGTCGAATTGGGCAGGGATTTTGTACACACATAGTACTCCATCCCATGACCTACCACAAAAAAAATCAGATCCCCAGCTCAAACTCTGTAGCGCCACCAGCAGGTCAAAATTTTAGCTACATTTTTGCCTGTAGCTTTTGAACCGTACTCCCAATTTTCAAAATATTGGTACACAGGTCATCTTCACACTATGTTGCACCCAGGTATGGATTTTCGTAACGATTGAAAAAACTATCAGCTCACAGCAGCCATTCCAAATTGTGGAAAGAATGGAGGGATTTTTTCTCATCTCTCTGTCCCCTTTCCCTCCCCTGCGCACGTTCACTGACACCATTCTCGGCAGGGGGTCTAGTGTCAACCAAAGCCCCACTGCCCCAGCCCCTGCAACTCACCTTCCCCTCCCCCCTCACACACACACAGACAGACAGAGGGAGAGGGAGGGGGGAGAGGGAGAGGGAGAGGGAGAGGGAGAGGGACAGAGAGGGGAGGAGGGAGGGAGAAGGAGGGGGGAGAGGAAAGAATTTTGAACACCTCTTGTCGTTTGCCGGTGACAGCCAATCAAAATTGTCATAAAGGTGGCAAAACAGGAAGTGAGGTCATATCTCAGCAACCGTTAGTCAATTTCTGTTAGGATTTTTTTGCACACATTCTAGTCCATCCCATGACCTCCCACAAAAAAATCCAGACCCCAAGCTCTCTAGCGCCACCAACAGGTAACAGGAAGTGAGCTCATATCTCGGCAGCTCTTCAACGGATTCAAACTAAACTTGGTTTACGTGATCACACTCTCGTCCAAGGAATGCACACCAACATTGGCGAGATTTGGACCAAAGGGGGCGCTGCAGTTCCTTCTGTTGCCGTGGCGGCTCTGGCAAGTTTACTGCTTGGCCCCGCATTGCTGCTTGCAGCTATATTCATTGGTTGAAGTTGAAAGGTCATATCTATCAGCCAATCACGGAGCTGATAGTAGTTCTGTTCCGGAAGATTCTCGTCAGAATCGAGGAAGGCAGAACAGGTGAAGCCACGTTCGTGTGGAGCTCCAGTGATTGAAAGAAAAGAGATAAGTTTTCAAGAGTATTTGACGATTTATTTTCTGTTTGAAAGTGTTTTGTTTACCCTTCTGTCTATGTCGATAGACTGTGGTTTTGTTTAGAGTTTTACTTTTTGAGTTTTGAATGAGAATCGTCGAGAGAAAAGTTTGCTTTGAAGATCACGCATCCAGCGCGTGATCACCGACATTAGATGGCGAGCCACCCGAGACCGGAGGAACCGTGAACTGTGCTTGTACGTCGAAAGAAACATCTCTTCTCCCATTCCGGGAGAGTGGACAGCGGATTGAAAGGGCGTTTGTTGCAGTTTTGTCCTTTCCTTCCCTGCGGAGAAACCATCAACAACCGCGGTAAGACTGTTGCAGTTTAAGCCGCTGTTGTTCTCCCCTCTGGATCACGTGCGCAGTGCGTGGACTGCGCCGCGCTGCTGTGTGTGAAAGGGAACGTCTCCCTTTCGTTTGCTGAAGAACTGTTTAGCGCTTAAGGACTGATTTAATGGACATTGATGCAGTTTACCCATTTCATGTTTCATGTTTATGTACATATTGTGAATGTGTTTAACTGTAAGGGATATTGAAACTGCATTTACTGGTGTTAACTTTTCCTACTGGGTTTAGTGAGATGCCCTATGCTTTTTGGTTGTAATAACCTACTGGTTAAAGGTAACACTAGATGCTTTTGATTTAGTTATTACGAAAATAGGCCTAAGTGATAATTAAGATGGATAATTAAAATAACTAGTTATACCAAATAACTAAAAGTAACTGGATAACAACTAAACTAGAACACTAATAAGAGCTCAACTAAGATACTAAACTACTGAAACTAAATAAGTTGAGGTGAACTAAAATAGATTAAGAATTCAGAATGGTTTTCTTTACTTAAAGGGTAACTGAGTACAACTCAGATTCATTCTTTTGAATTCACTTTGCATTCATATGCAATTGTTTTCTATGTTTAATGTTTTGTATGTCATGTCTTAAAGGTACCACTCTTTGAATAATAATACTATTTCTCTTTTGATAAAGCCGGCAATCTAAACTTATATTCTGGTCTGTGGTGTTTTCTCTGTTTCTAGGTCAATTATTATTTTAACCAATTACTGCTCCTCCTACGAACCTAGTACTGGTCCACCCCCATCCCTAACTACTCTAATTTCATACCTGTAGTGTGTGCTACATAAACTGTGGCGAGCCAGCCAGGAGTGGTTTTGCGTTAAAATAGCGAGAATTATTGATTAAAATAAACATAATTTTGCACCCAGACCTTAACTAGACCAAGTCCGGCCAAAATGGAGATAGTGGATAGAGAGAACATTAAAGTGCCAAACTCAGTCATTATTAGCGGATTAACAGGAACAGAGCAAGATAATGAAGTCACTGACTTCTTGAAAACATATGGGCATATAGCGAGAGTTATTAAAGTAGATGATCCTGACTCCCCCTACCACGAACATGCCATTGTAGAGTATGATAGTGGAGCTGCAGTCACTGACCTAGAACCCATACTCCCCCATAGCTATAAGAGCCCAAGCGAAGTCACCTTCTACATCAAAGCCCTGTCAAGTGAATACGTCCCCACTGTGACTGAGAGCGCCACCCAGAGTATCCTAAGTGGATTGCAGAAACTATCAAGATTAAGTGGAAAGTCCTATGAAGATATCCTGCGAGAACAGCTATTGACATACAGTGGGAGTGGAGTAACTGTGAGTCCAGAGCCTGTGAATGAACCTGACACTGAGTCACCCAACATGGAGGCTCAGAGCGAAGAACCACAACCAGCAGTTCCCCAACTGCAACCAACTGAACGTGTTTCTCCTGATAAGACAATAGAGCAAGCTGAATCCCCCCAGAGCCCAACAAAGTCGATCGTATTCAGTAATGTTAAAGAGAGTGAAGTTCCCCCAGCTGCCATGAGCTACGCTAACCCACCAGAGGTGCAACGAATGGTCGTCGAGCATGTGGTGAGGAGCGAAGCTCCAGTGTCATTGATGAACGCGTCATTCAGACTGAGACAATTCTCAGGCAAATCCCCTTGCCCGAATCATGAAACAGACTTTGACACATGGCGTAACAGCGTCGAACTCATTCTCAAGGATCCAGCTCTGTCTGACTTACAGCGCTCCAGGAAGATATTAGACAGCCTAGTGCCACCGGCAGCTAATGTGGTGAAGCCTTTAGGCCCAAATGCCTTGCCAGCTGCCTACCTCACCCTCTTAGAATCAGCCTACGGGATAGTTGAGGATGGAGACGAGCTTTTTGCAGCATTCCTCAGCACGTTCCAAGACTCTGGAGAGAAACCCTCCCAGTATCTACACAGACTTCAGACACTCCTTGCCAAAGCACAGAAAAGAGGAGGCGTGTCTGCTGGCGAAGTTGATAAGCACCTACTACGTCAGTTCTGCCGTGGGTGCTGGGACAATGTGATGATTGTTGACCTTCAGCTTGAACGTAAGAGAGACAAACCCCCTCCATTCTCAGAGTTGCTGCTGCAGCTTCGTGTAGAAGAGGATAAACAAAGTGCAAAAGAGTCTCGCAAACAGAAGCATCTTGGTGTAGTGAAGCAGAAAGCCAACACACATCTGTTAGATGCAAGCTCTGCTGAAAGACCCCCAACAGCAGAGAACGATGTTGCAGAAATGAGAAAGCTAGTCACTGAGCTGCAGAGTCAACTCACCCGATTAAAGACACAGAAAGCTGAGTCCAGTGAACCTTCCCCTGACGCTGTTGTCTCAGAACTAAAGAAACAAGTAGCTAAGCTCCAGAGTCAGCTCACTGGCAGAAAAGCCGAAGTACCACAAAAGACCAAGGTCAATGCACCAAAGCCAGGTGCAAAGCGCCAACCCAAGAACAAGCAGTCAAGTAGTCCCTCAGCTGTTAACCAAAAGCCTAACAGACCAAGGCCATGGTATTGCTTTCAGTGTGGTGAAGATGGACATATTGCCACTGTGTGTTCAAATGAACCAGACCTGCCATTAGTAGCCGCCAAGAAAGAACAGCTGAAAGAGAAACAGTCTCTCTGGGACAGTAAGAACGATCCTGCCTCTTCCCAGCATTTAAACTGAATTCAGCCCTCATTGTGGGACAAATGAGAGCTGACTGTCATGACAGTCCCACCTCTGACATTGGATACAGACACACAAGATCCAGTGATACAAGAATTCCAAAAGGATTGATCGGAGCCAAGTACACTGCTCATGTACTCATTGACGGACAGTCTTGTAACTGCCTACTTGACACAGGATCTCAAGTGACTACAGTGTCGCAATCATTCTATGAGAGCAACCTCCCTCACTTGAAGATTCATCCCCTGAATGATCTGTTGGAAGTTGAGGCTGCGAACGGTCAAACTGTACCCTATTCAGGCTTCATTGAAATTAACGTCACCTTCCCGAAGTCCTGCTTTGGATCTGAAATCTCAGTGTCCACACTTGCATTAGTTGTCCCGAACACAAGATCAAATACACAGTCCCAACTCCTGATAGGTACCAACACCTTGGACTTAGTGTATGAGAACTGCTGCAATGTGAACACAGATCTTCAAGCCCTTCCATATGGGTACAGAGTTGTCCTGAAAGTAATGCAGCAGAGAAACAAACAAAGAGCGGACAGTAGCTTGGGACTAGTACAGCTACCAGGAAAGGAACCAAGAGTCATCCCTGCTGGATAAAGCTGTGTCATTGAAGGACAAGCCCACGTCCATAGCCAATCTCTTGACCGCTGGGTCGTGATCGAACCACCTCAATCATCCTTACCTGGAGGCCTGCTAGCCATAAGCTGTCTACTCACCTTACCTGACGAAACACCTAGAAAACTGCCAGTTGTGCTGCGCAATGAGAGTAAGCATGACATCATCATTCCAGCAAAGAGTGTCATAGCTGAAATTCATGCCCTGCAGGAAGTAGTCGCAAGCAAGCAAAGCCCTGCTAAGCCAGCACACTCCAGCGTCCCAAAGCCTCTGAACAGTGTAAAGCTGAACTTGAACTTCGATGGCTCTCCACTGCCAACTGAATGGAGAGAGAGAATAAAGAAGAAGCTGTGTGCTATGCCCGAAGTGTTCGCTCTACATGATTCAGACTTTGGTCGAACCGATAAAGTGAAACATCAGATTAAGTTGAATGATGAAACTCCCTTCAAGCACCGACCTCGACCGATACGTCCGCAAGATCTGGACGCTGTCCGGAGACACCTTCAAGAGCTCAGTGAAGCAGGAGTAATCCGTGCATCAGAGTCGCCTTTCTCCTCGCCCATCGTGGTCGTCAGGAAGAAGAACGGAGATGTGAGGCTCTGCATCGATTACCGTAAGCTAAACCTCCAAACCATCAAGGACGCTTACGCGCTGCCTAACCTGGAGGAAGCCTTTTCTGCACTCACAGGCTCTAAATGGTTCTCCGTACTGGACCTGAAGTCCGGTTATTATCAGATCGAGGTAGAAGAAACCGACAAACCCAAAACAGCCTTCGTCTGTCCGTTGGGGTTCTGGGAGTTTAATAGGATGCCCCAGGGCGTTACTAACGCTCCCAGCACTTTCCAAAGGCTGATGGAGCGGTGCATGGGAGACATCAACCTCAAAGAAGTCCTCGTGTTCTTGGATGACCTGATAGTGTTCTCTGACACTATTGAAGAGCATGAGAAGCGCCTTCTTCATGTCCTGAACCGTTTGAAGGAGTACGGCTTGAAACTCTCCTTGGAGAAATGTAAATTCTTCCAAACTTCAGTTCGGTACTTGGGACATATAGTGTCAGAGAATGGTGTCGAAACCGACCCTGAGAAGATCGAGGCCTTAAAGACCTGGCCTACCCCAATGAACCTGAAAGAGCTACGCTCATTTTTAGGATTTGCTGGATATTACCGGCGGTTTATCCAGAACTACTCCAAGATCATAAAGCCACTAAACGACCTCACTGCCGGGTACCCACCACTCAGAAAGACTGACAAGCAGAAAGAGACCAGTGGTGAGTACTTCAAGCCGAGAGAGCCGTTTGGAGAGAGATGGACGAACACCTGCCAGACCGCATTCGAGACAATCATTGACAAACTCACTACTGCCCCTGTGTTAGGATTCGCCAACCCCAAGCTGCCGTATGTGTTGCACACAGACGCAAGTACAACTGGGCTCGGGGCAGTGCTCTACCAGGAGCAGGAGGGAGTAATGCGAGTCATCGCATATGCCAGCCGTGGACTGTCGAAGAGCGAATCCCGTTACCCAGCTCATAAACTGGAATTCCTCGCGTTGAAGTGGGCTGTATCAGAGAAGTTCGCAGATTACCTGTACGGCGTCTCTTTTACAGTCGTTACAGACAGCAACCCCCTAACTTACCTGCTCACCACAGCTAAGTTGGACGCAACGAGTTATCGCTGGCTGTCTGCCCTTTCCAACTTCAATTTCCAGCTTCAGTACCGAGCAGGGAAACGGAACCTCGATGGCGATGGCCTCTCACGACGTCGACATGCTGGACCTGTCAATGATCTAGTCTCTCAGAAAGAAGAAGAGCGAATTAGTCAATTCATTCACCAACATTTACCTGAGTCTGACGATTTCACTAGTGTCTCTGCCAAGACTGTTACTGCAATTTGTGAGAAGCATCTAGTCTGCACTCCTGTGAGAACCAACGAGAGAAGTTCCATCATCCCTCTTGTCACATCTCTTGCCATGACGGCTACAGCTATTCCTGAAAGCTTGGAGAGCTGCGATGGTTTTCCTGTCATTCCCAGCGTATCAGAGGAGGATTTGCGGGAGCAACAGAGAGCAGATCCTGCCATCTATGAAATCCTCCATCTGATGGACACTGGGGAGACGCCCTCTCCAGCTGTCAAGGAAGAGCTGCCCGACCTTCCCATCTACCTGCGAGAGATGAACAAGTTGGAGCTGAGAGATGACATCCTCTACAGGAGAAGGCAGATTGGAGATGAAACCCACTACCAAATAGTCTTGCCCGAAAAGTACAGAGACATGGTCCTGACAAGCCTTCACGATGACATGGGTCATTTAGGTTTTGACCGAACCATTGACCTCACCAGATCCAGATTCTTCTGGCCAAGAATGATAAAAGATGTTGAGAAGAGAACTAAGAATTGTAACCGCTGTATACGTCGTAAAGCCCCACCGGAGAAAGCAGCACCTTTGGTCAACATCATCGTTACCCGACCTCTGGAACTAGTCTGTATGGACTTCCTTTCCATTGAACCAGATCGGAGTAACACCAAAGATGTACTTGTCATAACAGATTACTTTACGAAGTATGCAGTGGCAATCCCGACTCCGAATCAGAAAGCTCGTACAGTCGCTAAGTGCCTTTGGGAAAGCTTCATAGTCCACTATGGGTTTCCTGAAAAGTTGCACAGCGACCAGGGCCCAGACTTCGAGTCAAAGACAATTCAAGAACTCTGTGACCTTGCTGGCATACACAAAGTAAGAACAACACCCTACCATCCCAGGGGTAACCCTGTCGAAAGATTTAATCGTACACTCTTAAGCATGCTTGGTACGCTCAAGGCTGAAGACAAGACCCACTGGCGAGACTTTGTAAAGCCTCTAGTGCACGCTTATAATTGCACTAAACATGACACGACCGGGTTCACGCCTTACGAACTTATGTTTGGGCGGCAGCCCCGGTTGCCCATTGACCTTGCCTTCAATGTTCCATTGAACCAGAGGGAACAGAAGTCTCACTCCCAGTATGTACGAAACCTGAAAAACCACCTTCAGGAGAGTTACCAACTTGCAAGGACAAACGCTGCCAAAGCAGCCGAAAGGAACAAAGTCAGGTTCGACAAACGTGTCACTGAATCTACCTTGGATGTAGGTGACAGAGTGCTTGTCAGAAATGTACGCCTAAGAGGAAAGCACAAGTTAGCGGACAAGTGGGAAGAGACTGTGCATGTCGTTGTGAGCCGGAAGGGTGATCTCCCAGTCTACTCCGTCAAGCCCGAGAACAGAGATGGTCCTCTCAGAACGCTGCACAGGGACCTCCTGCTACCCTGTGGGTTCCTGCCCATTTCTAACGAAGAGCCCCCTCCTGTGCCTAAACCTCGAAGGCCAAGCACCCGTCAACACCCAAACCCTGACACTGCCGAACCAGAACCAGAGCCCTACTCTGATGAAGAGGATGACTTTGTCTATTCCTTTCAAGATCCAGTCATTACAACCACAAGGTCCACTCACGAATATGTTGTGCCTGTGCCTCCCAGAGAAACGACCCGTCCTCCTGTTGCGCTTACCTGTCCAGATCCTGCAGTTTCCTGTAATGCTCCAGAAGAACCGGGTCCATCCTCATCTGAAAACTTACCTTCAGCGGAGACACAACACACACCTGAAGTGGAACCTGTGATCGTAAACGACCAACCTGAAAGAGAGAATTTAGCTGAACAGACAGCTGACCAACCTGAAAGAGAAACCTTACCTGAACCGACAGCAGACCAAGCTGTTGAAGAGACAGAACCTGAAACAGTCATAGCTGATGCTGGAGACTTACCTGAAAATGAGAATGAAACAGAGATTGGTGAAGTACAAAATGATCAAGAAGATGATGAGAACCAGAGTGAACCACGAAGATCTACAAGACAACGTGAACCTCCCAGAAAACTGACATATCCTGAGCTAGGGAATCCCTTAGTAGCTATTGTTCAAAACTTATTCCAGTCTTTGAGTTCAGCTATTTCCAATTCCCTGTTAGAACCTACGTTAATTCCACTACCTGAGCCAAAAGTAGTGTAAACCTTTTAATTCATGCAAAGGGACTTGCATAGATTTAAGAGGGGAGGGTGTAACCCAGGTTAAAATAGACATTGGTAAATAAATAGTTGATAATTAGAATAAATAGCAGGAAGAATTTCATCATTTTAATAATTTACTTTTGTGATATTTATAACCGTATAAAATAGATAAATAGTATTTAAAACATTATTTCATGGTTTTGGTAATTCATTTTATCATTGGTTGAAGTTGAAAGGTCATATCTATCAGCCAATCACGGAGCTGATAGTAGTTCTGTTCCGGAAGATTCTCGTCAGAATCGAGGAAGGCAGAACAGGTGAAGCCACGTTCGTGTGGAGCTCCAGTGATTGAAAGAAAAGAGATAAGTTTTCAAGAGTATTTGACGATTTATTTTCTGTTTGAAAGTGTTTTGTTTTACCTTCTGTCTATGTCGATAGACTGTGGTTTTGTTTAGAGTTTTACTTTTTGAGTTTTGAATGAGAATCGTCGAGAGAAAAGTTTGCTTTGAAGATCACGCATCCAGCGCGTGATCACTGACATTAGATGGCGAGCCACCCGAGACCGGAGGAACCGTGAACTGTGCTTGTACGTCGAAAGAAACATCTCTTCTCCCATTCCGGGAGAGTGGACACCGAATTGAAAGGGCGATTGTTGCAGTTTTGTCCTCTCCTTCCCTGCGGAGAACAATCAACAACCGCGGTAAGACTGTTCCAGTTTAAGCCGCTGTTGTTCTCCCCTCTGGATCACGTGCGCAGTGCGTGGACTGCTCCGCGCTGCTGTGTGTGAAAGGGAACGTCTCCCTTTCGTTTGCTGAAGAACTGTTTAGCGCTTAAGGACTGATTTAATGGACATTGATACAGTTAACCGTTTATGTTTCCTACTGATGTACATATTTGAATGTGTTTAACTGTAAGGTTGATTGAAAGTGCGTTTTCTGGTGTTAACTTTTCCTACTGGGTTTAGTGAGATGCCCTATGCTTTTTGGTTGTAATAACCTACTGGTCAAAGGTAACGCTAAATGCATTTGATTTAGTTATAACAATAATAGGCCTAAGTTGATTAACAATTAAGATGAATGATTAAAATAACTAGTTATACCAAATAACTAAAAGTAACTGGATAACAACTAAACTAGAACACTAATAAGAGCTCAACTAAGATAACTAAACTACTGAAACTAAATAAGTTGAAGTGAACTAAAATAGATTAAGAATACAGAATGGTTTTCTTTACTTAAAGGGTAACTGAGTACAACTCAGATTCATCTTCTTTGAACTCACTTTGCATTCATATGCAATTGTCAATATGTTAAATGTTTTGTATATGTCATGTCTTAAAGGTGCCACTCTTTGAATAATAATACTTTTACTTTCTATTTCTATATTTGATAAAGCCGGCATCTAAACTTATATTCTGGTCTGTGGTGTTTTCCCTGTTTCTTGGTCAATTATTATTTTAACCAATTACTGCTCCTCCTACGAACCTAGTACTGGTCCACCCCCATCCCTAACTACTCTAATTTCATACCTGTAGTGTGTGCTACACAAGCCAAGCTTGAACGAAAAGGAGAAAAAACCCACGGCAAAATAGAGGATGCCCATCGTACAGTATGCCTAATATAGTAACCAGATATCGTAGCTATAATGGACAAGCCTGGAGGAATTTTCTTTCTGAGACATCAGCAACAGTGATGGGTGTAATGACATGTACCATTAAGACATCTACAGTGTGCGTATGCATGTGCGTGTGCGACTTAGCATGGCAGGTGACATGGAGCTACAGAAAGTAGGCTAAGTCAAAGAGTTGTGTGTGTTGTGGGGTGGGTAGGTTGATCGGGTTATCATTAATAATAGTGTAATACTTTGAAAATGAATGAATAATAAATTACAACAAATAAGCAATACAGTGTGAGCAAATAGTAAGTAGTTGGTAGTAATGTATATAGTAATAGTATACAGTATAGCAATAGTAATGTGTACAATGCAAGGCAATCTGCCCACACACACACACACACACACACACGTACACACACGTACACGTACACACACACACACACACACACACACACACACACACACACACACACACACACACACACACACACACACACACACACACACACACACGTACATACATATGCCTCCACACATGCACACACACAGAAGTTGGTCAAACTCCTGATCCACTCTGACAAGTTCTGAAAGGTCAGCTGAGACTTCAGGGATTAGGACAACTACAAAGATAGAAGAAAGATTGAAGAAAGAGAGAGAAAGCGAGAGAGAGAGAGAGAGAGAGAGAGAGAGAGAGAGAGAGAGAGAGAGAGAGAGAGAGAGAGCGGGGGGGGGGGGGGTTGGGGGGGGGGGTTGGGGGGGGGGTTTGGGTGTTGGACAGAGACGCACATGCATGCACACACACACTCACACGCACACACCCACAGGTGACACCAGGTGACTAATGACACCTGACAAGCTGTAGGGTCAGGTGCAGCCCAATGTGTTGAAATGCCCAAGGGCACAGCCAGAAAACACAAAGAAAACTGTGCCACTGACAGTGTGACTTTTGTCCCTGTTTCGTTGTGGTTGCGGCAATGCTGTGTCACCATGTTTTATTCCTGTACCAAAACCTCTGTGATGATGTACTGTGCATTCCCGGTCATGTCACATCCTGTGAGACAACAAGGTTTTGATGACATGATGAAATTGTGGATAGTCACTATGTATGTATTCAGTGACTAACAATATGTACTGATAATGAAAGAATACAGAGGAAATTAGTAAAACGGAACAATACCAGTGCAAGAAGAACAATACTGCAAATGGATTACCAGTAGTATGATTGTGGTCTGGAATCTAGATGCTCTGTCATGACAAAAGTGGAAGAGGTGTAGGTTTCATCTTGATGTGGTTTAAGTTCAGGGTTTTGGTTTAAGATGTTAGGGAACGTCTTTCTTCTGTAAACATGTTTGTTTACCGTAAACATGTTTGTCATTGTTTCCCACAGAGTCTGACCTCAAGCCCACCACAGTCACGCAAGAAAAAGCATCACTCAATGGTAATCATGGTGATTTGCACTTTTTGATGAAGGAATAACTATAGTATGAGCCACTTATTTTCTCCCCTGTCATGTGCATTCCACGGGACATCCAAGGTCTCTATGTGGGGATGGACACTGCCCGGACCTTCCAAGGACCTTGCATGGTGCATTCAAGGCAACATGGTACCATCTCAGTGGCCCCTACTGATCATTCCCTTATTCCAATCATAATAATAGACACTGCCTCTGATACAGTCACCATCTAAATGTTGAGCTATGGAACACTGTATTGTATGTGTTGTTGTATTATGTTGGAGTACATTTTGGCGATGGTTATACATGGGTTTGCAGTGTTTGTAAACACCATGTTATGAGGAGGGGCAAGACACTGGCAGCCAACCACGTGAGCTAATTTTTTGACCGACAGCGGTTTCCAACAATCAGAGGTTGAGTTGTGCGCAGCTAATTTCACACAGTCAGGGTAAAACAAACATTTAGAGCCCATGTATAGGAGAATTTTGCAGTCAATCAATCCATGGGCATGAAAATGAAAGCTAAAATGTAATGTAACATACATTTAATGATAATCTAAAGATATAATAACCTAGATAATAAGCAACAAGGAGCAATGCAACGTTCAGTTCATTTGCCAAATTCAGTTTGTCTTAGTATAGTAGTTGCAATCTCATTATTCAGTCCATGCTCCAGTATGTTTTCATTTCAATGAATGGCCTTTTAATAACTGAAGTGGATATTTTCTCAGGCCTTGCACTACACTCTGGCACAAATATAGACTATCCTGTTGGGCACTCAACAGGCATGCAAATTGATTAGGAAGATCTCTGATAGAGGTCACAACAGAGTTGAATACATCTCATCAATAACTGTGCTGTCTTGGAGGATGCCATAGCCTGCTGTTATTTCACAAGCTGTTTTTCATTAAAAATAATTACAAGTCATCTTCTCGCACAGTCAGAGCTCTGATGTCTCCACACACGCTATGCCCTACTCATGGCACACACACACACACACACACACACACACACACACACAGGCTGGGAAAGCATTTCCTCTCAAGTTGAAAAATGAATGAGATTTTGTTTTTCTTGAGACAAATGTAGCTGCCTGAAGCACCAAAGTCAAATTGCCAGTGATGTCGACTACAAGCATGCATCAGTGACCAGCCAATCTTGATAGAAAACGATGCTGTCACATGTTGTTTGAAGCGAATTATCTACAACATGATTGGGTCTTCCGGTCGATGGACTCATATCTAAAAATCACACTCTCCCGGGGTGTTTGAAATAAGTCACGTAATTACCCTTTGGTAAAGAAAGCTGTGCTTGAGCACTTTCAGTGTGACGGTATAATGTCACCACATCACAGATTTCTTGTATACATTTTCCTGTGAGTCAAAAGGTCTGCTTATCCATTCAGAAGGCAAAGCAGTGACTTTGATGACTTTCCGTCATGTGCTGTCATCAAAGCCTTTTCACAACCTCCCACAAGGAAGTTTGTTTTCAAACTGAAACGTGGGGTGATCAGAATAAGGTTCACTACTTTTATTTTCACTATCACTGCATCAAACAGTTGAGAACAAGTTGTACAACACAGTCCATAAATAAACAAAAAAAAGTCTTCATGTCGGCATTCCACCTTGATTAACAGTGTAGACGGTGATAACACAGTGGCGTTTCTATCGCACCTCGTTAAAACATATTATCAGATAAGTACTGTAAGACTGATTGTTTGGTACACTGTGATGGAAAGGTGGACACATGTGTGTGTGCACGTGTGAGAGAGAGAGAGAGAGAGAGAGAGAGAGAGAGAGAGAGAGAGAGAGAGAGAGAGAGAGGAGAACATACCAACACGCACATATATTAGCTTAATCTATTCAACAAGCCATGCTTGTCAGTGTCAGTCTATATCATGAGCGTACTGTAGCGTTTCCCTCTGTAGTGTTATAGATGGGAACTGTAACTTCAAGAACCACATCGAGGTTGTCAGAATAAAACCATGCAATGACTATGCGTGATGCACAGGCTGCAACAACACACACTGTATAAGTCACAATGTCTTCACACAAACACAATCTGTCCAGCACTGCACACTGAAAGCGACGGAATGTTATTCGTGACCTCACAGACAACCCCAGAGTTCCATAAAATGGCATGTCCACCACATATTCAGTCCGTAGTGGTAGTGACACATAGCAAGCACAAATACAGAAATGCTCAGATGGTTTTAAGAAAAGGGAAATGAGAGGATGTATTTACTTAGTGGTAGAAAATTTGGCAGTGAGGAACACTCAACACAACAGATCCTAAAGTTGGAGATCTTTTGGTCCTGAACGTAGGCTACACAGTTTTTTTTGTTCCTGTCTTCTTGCTCCATGTGCAATTGGTTTTGAAGGACACAGGTCATATGAAGAAAATAACGGTTAGATGTTCTTACAGCATCTTTGATTGGATGAGATACTGTGAGGTCATTCTAAGAAAGCTTGTGGTTGGACAGTGCACTGTGAGGTCACTCGAGTAGCATCTCTGGCTGGAGGGTGTGCCAGCGAGCTGTCTCCACCTGACCTCGAGCACACATCTCTTTCCAGTGGACCACTCCAGACTCCGGACCCTCATATCCAATAAAAACACGGCCGAGCACGCTGCTTTTGGTGTACAGTCGGCCCCTGTCAGAAATAATAGGAAGAAGTAAGTACTTTAATACAAGGTAATGGAGATAACTGAAAGTGTGTTCAAATGTTATTTCTTCCTTACACTTTAAGTGTGGTGTCAAGACATTTCATATTACTAACATACATTTCACTACTATAATTTAACAAGCCATTTCTTATTATCCCATTTCTTAATATCCCATTTCTTATGATGCCCCTGGGTCTGGAATAAAGAATGAATTGAAAATTATTACCTGCATAATGATGAACTCCAGAACGAGTGATAGTGAGGAGATGTCCCCAGCTGGCAGGTCAAATAGGAAAGGCGCGTTCCAAACCGCATTGTGTCCTGCTGCCCCCTTCGTCTCCTTGGTAGCGATCACTTTACCGCCCTGTCTCAGGTTGATGACCACGAAGTGATCTATAGGAAAAGTGTTCCGATGAAACGAGTTGCAATGAATAAGGTGTTGATTTGCAAATTAACAAATTAAGGTGATGGAAAAGGTAGTGCGTATATGACACTTCATGTACACAAAGAAACCATTATGTGATTCAGTAGACAATGTTATTCAAAGTTCTTTATTATGTTCTGTATTAATCATTATTAGTTCTTAGTAAGAGCTCATGAGCAAGAAACTACTTTCTGACAGTTTTCTTTTACGCAGAGGCACAAGAAACAACAACCCAAGCAAAGAAGCAACAACCCAAACTGGTACCTGGTGTCCCTGGCATGCGTGTCAGCTTGGCCAGGTTCTCTGCCTTGCGGACCATGACCTTGATGCGGTGGGCCACCGTCTGATACTGGAGCAGGACAAAGAGCTGGCCCAGGACACGAGGAGGGCCACACACAGACACCCGCCGACCCCCCACAGACTCCTGGGAACTCACACTCTGAAGGAGACAAGAGACGATGGAGACAACGATGACTATGTTATGTAGACATGATGATGAAGATGGAAGAATGACGTGGTCTGCACTCCAGCCTCTGTGGTTCTCATGACAGCAGAATCAAGACAGACTGGGCTACCTCTAATCGACTAGACACACCCAGGGATGACTGGAGCGCTCAATATATATATATATATATATATATTTTTTTTAATTTGGGTGCACAAAGTGACTGACGTTTCAAAAATATGCTGAGTGGTCCGACCATTCCTGGGTAGTCGATGAGAGATAGCCCAGACTGTCTTGAGACAGAAGGATGACTTTGACTAACTGTGACTGCATACATTATGTCATTATGAATTGGCATGGGCATCTCCATAAATTGTGGCCGTCCTGACAGAAAATAATTTTGCACACATTCCCATACCATCAACAAGGAGAGTGGTTCCCAAACATTTTCTGCTGGGACTCCATTTTAGACTTTTTAGACATTTTTAGACATTTTTTGTAACTTCTGACAATAACGTTACCTAACGTTACTAACAATGTATGGAAAGATTATAAAGGCATATATTCAAGGTTTTGTGCAAACAGTCCCCTTCGTCGTCCGTGATCCGCTGAGGGGTACTGATTCCCAGTTTGCGAACCACTGAATTGGGATGTGACTTTGATCACGGGGGGGGTCACTGGGATGTGACTTTGATTATAAATCTCTGTGCCCACCCACCTAAGCTAACTGGACGGAGGAATGCCCCTGCACTGCAGATCATTAGTTGTATTACTGCAAAATGGATTTATGTAACAAAGGGTAAAAAGTGCTTCTTAAATAGCAATAGGTTAATATATTCTAATATCATGTTCCTGCTGTTGATGTGGCGGCACGTTTTTCATCCTCACGTGTCCCAGTGTTGAGTATACTGTACGTACATCAGGTGCAGCTTGACAGCACTCCCGATGCCAAACATCTACTTCACAACATGCACCAGTGACATTAAGAGCTCCAGCATGTGGCCGCATGTACTGTACGCCTCTTTTCATGTCATTATCACCCTCTATGTGTTTTTACAGTAAATGGCTGTATGCGGCAGATAGCAGAGAGCTGCACTTGTGTTCCCCACCACTCTCACTATGTGCGTTTAAGAGCACTTACTCTTAGTCACCGCCACTAACAGCTTTAGCAGAGAAGCGCTTTACATAGTGACACACACACACACACACACACACACACACACACACACACACACACACACACACACACACACACACACACACACAGCACATAATTAAACTTGCACAGGTCTTAATCGCACACACACACACACACACACACACACACACACACACACACACACACACACACACACACACAAAAGTGCTGCAGCCTACAGCTTGTATGAAGCTATCATTCTTATCATACTCATGTTAATTATCCCATATGCGCATGTCTAATCGTTTATGGCTTCGCTTCAAAGGCCTACGCGTGTGTGGGCAATGGCATGTGTGCGTGCTTGCATGTGGGTGGGCACATGCCTCTGTGTGTGTGTGTGTGCGCATGTGCGTGTGTGTGTGTGTGTGTGTGTGTGTTTGTGTGTGTGTGTGTGTGTGTGTGTGTGTGTGTGTGTGTGTGTGTGTGTGTGTGTGTGTGTGTTTGTGCGTGTGTTGCAAAGGAGACTGCGCAAGTTATCAGTTGTTAGGAGAGGCCGTAAGGGAGAGGGTGTTATATAACAACTGTGACTTTGAGATTTTTTGGCTCGGCAGTCTCCCTGCATGACTCAGACTATAAGCCTTGCGCATTCGAGTGAAGTGAGCTTGAGGGAAGCTTGCGGCACCATGAAGCTTCCTTCACCATTGCACCACACCATGGGGGCCCCACAGCCTGTGATGTAGCCTGATTCTTATCGACTTTCAAATCTCTTCGAGACTTGGTCTGATCAAGAGCATAACAATCAATTTCCAAAACGGCATGGTTGACCGCCTCCCTTGGTTTACTAATGGTTGTTTGCTTCCCGTTTTTCGGGAGCTCAGAAAGTACTTGCATTGCTCTTGACCTGACTGGCAGCAATGCTGAAGGAGTTGCATCACTAGGAGGGCACGGCCTGGCTTCCTGAGCTGGGGGATGGGGAGGAGGAGGAGGCATATGTGGCCCAAGGCTTGGTGGGCCAGAGAGAATGATGGAGTGATGGGTTTGGCTAAGCAGCAGAGGCTGTGATGAGCTGCCACAAGCATGAATCACTTTGCATGTATTATATTTCTGCCAGGTGCATTACAGTCGAGAAACACAAGACAAGAAATTCATTATGCAAGTGCTTTATTGGGTAGTTTTGAATTATATTTGGCAGTATGGGTCTGTGCAGAGGAGTCCCCTGGTTTTCTGTGAGCACCAAGGGAAGTAGAGATTCAGGGGACAGCAGCAGCACAGGGAATGCTCACCCAATGTAAGATTAGGAGAGCAAACAATTCCCAACATGAACAGGCAAAATGACGAGGAGTAGCCATGCCATGTCATACACAACAAGGTGGAGCTGGGGAGGTGGTTTTAAGACCAATGAGGAGCGAGGAGAGTTGATTAGCTGTTCTAGAACACCTTAGACAAATTAGCTCTTAGCTCTGGACTACCATGACCTGTCCAGAACTGACACTAACGCTAGATTATAGGCCTATATGTTAAATGCTGCTTTACTCAAAACTACCATTTTTCCAAACTAGGTAGTTTTCAACTCTGATTCTCCTATACAGGTAAGAAGCCAAATTGTGCAGATTATAGGTTCGACCATGTGTGTAACCTGGACACGGTTAACGTTTTAGTTAAGAGAATAAGCAAGAGAGTACAGTATCCTCTAATCTAGAGACAACAAGAACGCAATCATTATTTTTTTGGTGGAAAACCTGTTTCTCAGTTTCTATGTCTCCCGTCTCCACTTAGGCAGGGTTAGAGGGTGAGGAGATAAAGGTGGCTGATGGAAGTGGAGACCATGGCCATGATCGTGTCATGACGTAATCATGATTTTTGGCTCCACTCCACTGACGCTGCTGTGAAGTGTTCCAGGCAGGGGGTGTCTGCTGTCTGCAGCGGACTTCCTCTTGCCCCCCTCCCCCTTGCCGTATTGACATGAGCTACTAAACCCATCCACCTGAGCTACCGAGCCATTACAGCACAATGCACAGCTAGTAAGGTTATCCTGTTAAGACACAGCATTATACACACTGTTAGCAGAATGGCAATGACCAAGTTGTAGTGCATTACTAAAGGCCATGTGTAATGTCATACTAGTGTCATACTATCTAAGGCAGTGGTTCCCAACCTTTTTCTTCAGGGACCCATATTTTACCATTGTAAGCTTTGGTGACCCAGCGCCCGCATGAGAGGGAGTCACTCAGTACGCTCTGTTTCCTGCGAAAACTCATTTTAGTTCTCATTTTATTCCTCAATTCGTCTTTGTTCAAAAACAGAATAAATGTTTAATGTAGCTCTTAAATGTTGTTGCGTCTATGCATTTGTCTTTTATTCAACATGGGCTACATATGATATTAAAATGAAACTCCTTGAAATCAAGAGGGCTTCACGACCCCCCGTGGATCTTTGGTTACCCATAGGTTGGGTCGCGACCCATAGGTTGGGAACCACTGATCTATGGTACTTAACTACTACAGCATTCCACTGGTGGAACAGCGTGCATTATGGGGCTACAGTCTGAGCTATATCAGCCTATCAGTAGGGCTATGTCTCATCTCAACAAAGCTGCCCATTTCCACCGTACCCCCCTCTCCTCTGTGAAGGGGTTGGGGGATCACAACAGACAAGCCATATGGATGTAGCACGGCTGACTCTGACTGTGTTCATCACGCGTTTTTACAAAGGGCCGCACTAATGCATCCTTCATGAGCCCTGTTTGGGATCTTGTTCACACACATCGATTGTGCCGCCATTATGTAACATTGAACAGCTATAATTGTTCCCACACATGCACTTACACATAAAGACGGACATGTGTAACAGAACATCCATGCACTTGCATGGCAAATCCATTTCCACAATACAGGAAATCTGGTCTTGCCTGGACACAAGATCTGGTGCAAACCCTTTGACATGAACACACTGATACACGTGTTCAGACACATGTATCTTACGTCTATGCACAACCGATACCCATTTGCCTCAATTTGCTCTGCTTTCATTTTATGTAGGCTAATACTCATGAGCGGCCGTCCGGGTACTTTGCTCTTAAATTTGCATTACGCCCCTTTATGGGTGAAAACAAACCGAATGTCTCATTGACTTACATGCTACATCGGCTAGCCTAAATGAACACATTCCATGCTTCAGCCACGGCTGTTTGGCTATATTATTTGAACAGCCGACAACATAACACGTTTGTGGCATGTTGCGCGTGAACAACGCTTGTCTACAGGTCCGTATCTCTTTGTTTATTAAACCCCAACATTACCAATTGACTTGCATGGGTTGTTTTCCCCCACCAAATGGGCGTAACGCACATGGAAAACGTCACGCCGTTCATGAGTATACCCTTTGGCTGCAATCCCCACAAAAAACACAAAAATGCTAAATGTGGCCAAGGTTAGTATTACAGTGTTATACTTCAGGCAAAATGTTATTCATTGCCATTTAAAAGGTGCATCTATTTCTGATTTTACAAATGTAAGTGCTTTGTGAACACAAAATTTAAGATATTCCTGGAAATCACAGTTTTAACTGAAGACCAAATGTGGTGGGTGAGCTTGCACCCTTGGTACATGAATGACGTACATCACTTCAGAAAATGTTTTGCTACGCTTTGATTTGCTTGCTTTAATCAGATCTTGTTTACTACATACCCTAGTTAAAGAAAAGCCACACAAAAATCTCAAGTATAAACAAACAAAATGTCATTGCATTCAGCATCACAGCACTGAAAACAAAGGGAGACACTTGTCACTTGTTCATCTGTCTTCCTGTGTCACTGACATGCACCGCCTCCAGCCTATATAAGACCTGACACTGATTGATGGCTACCTGTCTAGTCTTGGCACCAGGATGGACCATGTATCAAACCCCTTGCAGATCCTTGCTGTCAAATGTCACACACAAATATACACACAGTCACACACATAGACAGACATTCTCCCTCTCCTCTTCTTCTCTCTCTCTCTCTCTCTCTCTCTCTCGCTCTCTCACACACACACACACACACACACACACACACACACACACACACACACACACACACACACACACACACACACTGCATGCCAGGATAAGCCCTCTCTCTCTCTCTCTCTCTCTCTCTCTCTCTCTCTCTCTGTCTCACACACACACACGCTCACGCGCGCAACGCACGCGCGCAACACACACACACACACACACATACACACACACATACACGCACGCACACACACACACACTCACACACTGCATGCCAGGATAAGCCCCTCTAGAGACAAGAGACACGACCCATCTCTACTTGTCACCACCAATCTTGTGACTCCTTTTAACCATGTCTCTGTCTGTCTGTCTTTCTCTCTCTCTCTCTCTCTCTCTCTCTCTCTCTCTCTCTCTCTCTCTCTCTCTCCATCTCTCTCCCTCTCCTCTCTCTCCCCCCCCCCCCCCCCTCTCTCTCACGCTCTCTCTCTCTGTCTTTTCCTGTCTATATCTTTTGGTGCCTTGGGTTAGTTAGGTTGACATTGTGTACGCATCATGCAAATCTATAGTACAGAAATACAGTAGCATGCCGTGTATAGTCTTTGCATATTGGACACACATAATGCTGCCCAATGGAGATGAAAACGCGGGGCAACACTGCGGCAACAATTCTTACTGACTGAAAGAATGAAAACAAGAATGAAATCATGAAATATAGAACAGAACAAATAAAATAAAACAGAACATTTTTTTTCCTCCAGTCTACATAACCACTAACATAAACCTCACAACTACAAACTACCTCTGTCCTTCTTGAACTTTCCTGTAGGCCTATAACTCATTTCTACCACTTGGTCTGCCTCTGCACCTCTCTCTCTCTCTCTCTCTCTCTCTCTCTCTCTCTCTCTCTCTCTCTCTCTCCCATATCCTTACCATGTGGCATGCCTACTCTAGTGAGAGGAGATGAGAGGTCTCCCTCTTGTCCCACCGCCTGTCCCCTTGTCTCCACCACAACCTACTTGCAACACACAAGGCTCGGCCACATACTATTTGGGCACCACACACAGACAGAGAGAGAGAGAGAGAGAGAGAGAGAGAGAGAGAGGAGAGAGAGAGAGAGAGAGAGAGAGGAGAGAGAGAGAGAGAGAGAAACACACTTAACATGTTTACACTCTCCTCATTCCTCCCTCTCAACACCCCCCGTCACTAACGGCTCCTGAGAAGTGGAAAAAGAAACACTTGGCGCGAACACAGGCCACTCGGCCGGCCACTATCTGCCATTATTAGCACGAGTTACTCCGGCCCCAGAGATATGATAAGGCGTATTTATAGTGTGACTATGCAGCAAGGGTGGGGGTTCGGGGGCTGGGAAGGGTGGGGGGACTGGGGGGAGTGTGGGTTTGGGGCAGGCAGGGGTGGGGGATGTTTGGTGGTTTGTTGAAACTGTGTTGAATGCACTGCAATAGGGCCAGGTGTCAGGGCCGCTGACAGCTTTGGCTGGGCCCAGGAGAAAGTAATCTAAAAAAGGCCCCCGACCCAATACCTATGATGCAATGAGGACCCTATTCTGGGCCCTGTCTCTCCCTGGGCCCGGGACAAGTAACCTGTTTGTCCCCCCTGTCGACTTCCCTGCCTGGGGGTGTTGGAGTAGGGAGGTAATGTAAATGGGGCTGGGGGTGGAGCATGTTCGGTGGCAGTGCTGCTGAAACTGTTGACTAAACTGAGACAGAGGGAAAAGTGCTGAGAAAGACCCGCTGGCAAAAACAAAACTAGGTGAAGGTGACAGGGCCATTCACACAGTCGCGGATTAGATTTACAGCTTTAAAAGCTGTGTTCATTTGGATCCCGTTCAATCGCCTCTCTATTTCATGTGTCTCCCATCTTTCCTTCTCTCCCTCCACTCCATATCACTCCATCTTTTCTTTTCTCTCTCTGACTGTCTGTCTATCTGTCTTTGTATTTTTCTCTATTTTTCTGTATTATCTCTCTCTCTCTCAATCATCTCTCTCATCTCTCTTCGTCTCTCTCTCTTCGCTCTCTCCTCCTCCTATCCATCTCTACCCTCCCCTCTCATCCCTCTCGTGCTCTCTCTCTCATCTCTCTCTCTCTCTCTCTCTCTCTCCACTCTCTCGTCCCTCTCTCTCTCTCTCTCTCACCACACACACACACCCACACTTACAGTCATATTCTTGCTGCTTGACAGCATATTTAAAAAGCACAGATCTGCAGTGTCCTCCACGTTCTAAGTGGTCTTTGGTTTGTTGCTACAGGTCAGCTCAGGAAACAATATTAATGCTTTTCCCAAAAATACAAACATAAAAA
>NW_026945914.1:0-26452 GCF_034702125.1 Engraulis encrasicolus
CTGTTTGTTCATGCATGAACACCACAAAGTTCAGGAGCAGATGACAAAACAATAAATACAAAATCTCAGAGACAAACGTGACCTTTCCAGTTGACAGTTAGGTTGCATATGGTGTACAAACATTTGTCAATTTGCCCGCTTTCATTTGTGTTTTGATTAATTGTCAGGACAAACACACACCCTGGATGATATTTCGACTTCATGGTTGGGCATGGTTGAGAAATACCATCGGCTTTATTTATTAATACCGGTATTAGCACCCGAACTATTAAGACGATTCCTGGTTATAAGACGGACCCCCCATTTTCAGGCTCATGTTTTTGGGGGATAAAAAAAGTTTTTGAAGACTTAATTTTGGTTTCACCGTTTGGAAAACTTTTCTCCAAAAATGCAGTTTATTTTTTAATTTTTTTGGAAAATCTTGAGGGCTTGTTTTTACAAAGAACAAATTTGCACAAGTACTAATTTTTCATGGAATTTCCATGATATAAGACCACAGATGGCTACCTCATAATCCTTTTCCTTTCTTTGACTCACTTCACCTGTTCAAGCGCCAAATAGGCACCTACTAGGCTATCAGCCGCCCTTGGGCCCGCCTGTTTAAAGTGCGACGCAAACCAATAGCCTACAGTCAGAAGCATTAGTCTGCTTCCAAGCCAGGCAAACCCAGTCCATGTTAAAGATAGGCAATCTATTGTGCAATTACACAGATTTTGCGAAATGCTTAGGTTGACTAGCCAATAATCTAACCAGCAGCGCGTCTCGGCCCAAATCGACCGTTCACATTTTTATGCATCCAAAGTTTTCCGGTTGGACTGTAGGAAAAACGAACATGACCAAAGGACCAGATTGAGCGCATTGCACTTGAAACCCATGCTCCTGCCTATTCAGGGACCACGTCTTGACATTAAAAGTCCCGATTGATATTCCTCATTTACGTTACCAAGGTTGTTGGTTAAAAAACTCATAGTGATTTTTATATGAACAAGGACAATCTCTTGGCCGCCTAACCATTATTTCTGTGTTGTTGCATCCGTTGCGAGGGCCATTATCGTCAAAGGCACCGCTTGTCAAAGGCGCTGCTTTCCGGGCACACACAGATGGGGGATCCGATTGGGTTGGCTGATGACAGGCAATCCCAAAACTTAGGCCTACAGGTTGTGATTCGTCAAATCACCCTTCATTTCTTTTAGTTTTCTAGTGGTGTCGGTCGGCTGACAGAGAGAACGGATCCAAAGCTTTCCATGGATGAGACTGTATAAACCCAAACAAATACAAAAGCAGAGCAACGAGCCGCGATTGGGACTTGTGTATTTTCCCCTTGGCACTTGTCTTCCGCATTGCGTTGGAACATTGGGAACAAGTTGATAGACGTTGCGGTTGCAACAGTCATTAACGAAAAAACAAGCGGATTCTGCAAATTTGATTAATGGAACCAAAAACAATCTCTTAAAACCCATATCCATTATTGAGTTGTTTGTGAGGCATTGTTTGTGAAGCTCATTAGGGCTAATGGGCCCGCATTCAGGGTTAAGTAAAAAAAAAAAAAAAAAAAAAAAAAAAAAAAAAATGTTCTCTTAGGCGCGCGGGAAATAAGGACGACCCGCCTTTTTTAGAGTTACTATTTTTTATAACAAAAAACCACGTCTTATATTCAGGCACAATACGGTTAATATATGTATGTCTTTGACCTTTAAAGAGATGAACGTGCCAGTGCTCTTCTATTTGTGTTCATAAAGCAAAAACGAAAAGAAATGAGTAAATTACCATTTTGATTGAAGTTTACAAATTGATAACAGTGCAAAGGCAGTTGCCCTAATATGCGTAAAATTGACCTTAGTAATTATTAGGGTAAAAATCCAAAGGAATAGCTTGAAATTGTGTATAATTGGCAGCTCATCAGCTCACTACGCACTGTAGTGTTTGGACTTTAATTGAAATACACACATCTATCAAGAGTGAAAATGAGGTCAAATTATATTTCATGCATTCGGTTGTGCAGCTGAGATTCAGGTCGTTTGTCCTGACAAAACCTCCATAAACATGTAAATAATCTAAATTATGAAGGAAGTTTGCCACGGTTATGTTTAAGCAAACAGAGTGTCCTATAACAATTCTTACTCTATTCAGAAAACATGCACAAGGGCAGACCTCAGCTCAGTACAAAAGAGAGAAAAGAGGTTGAAAGGGGCATCTAGAACTGTTGACACAGCAATCATGCAGTATTTGACTGGCATGAGAGAAATTGACGTATAGTTTGGTGTTGAAAAGGCGAAGGTGGCCCACAGGAGGTCTGGCTGAAACTGCTGACTGCTAAGACCAAAGGAAGCAAAAGTTCATGATGTGAGGTGGTTGTGGTCCAAAAAAAAGTTTTAACAGACAGCGCATTTTTGGTTGTGTAGGTACTTTTATATCAGATGACCACGGACCACCAACTATAGAGGAAAAGAACCACTTCTCAGGGACTTACCATCTCTCTCGGTCTCTCTCTCTCTCTGTCCCTCTCTCTTTCTCGCTCCTTTATCAGTGCCCACCAGTTTAAATCGCGGGGCAATTTTCTCAAAAAAAGTCGCAGTCTGGAATTGTGCCAGATGGTGCACGGAGGATTTTCCAGAAAATCGCGATTAAAACTGTTGCGAGAGCTTCTTACTGTATTGTTGCGATTTTTGTTGCGGCCATGAAGTGAAAGGTGCGATTTTGGTTGCGGTTTTTAATGTGTATTTTTCCCCACGCATTGAAAGTAAAGGACACTGCCAACATTTCCAGTCCTCTGGTGTTTTTATATTATTTCCATTTTTTATGTATATTATAATTTTTGGTCCTTAAGCAAATGCTAGAGAAGCGGCCCAGGAGCGAGTTTATAAGGCCTAGTAATGTCGTCGTGCAAAAGTTCCATCTCTTTCATGCTCGCCATTACGGACACCCTTCATTTACCAAGGCTGTTTATTGGGCCGTTTGACTCTGTCTTAAATGTCAATCGCCGTTTTTCAAAACCTGTAAGCATTTTACAAACTTTCAGTTTATCATGTCGATTATCCCATTTCCTGACTTGAAACAGTGGATACATAATTTAAACTAGTATCACTTATAAAGTAGGCGGGCGGGAAGTGTAGGCATGTCCACCCAGTTGAAGAGGTGTTTTTTTATATTTTGGGGGGGCGTGACGGGAAACCTCTTGTGACTGAAAATCCTGGTTAATGTGAGTCGTTCTGCTACACATAGCCCTGCCTGTGTCGGCGGTTTTAATTTTCAAGGCTTGTCCACAAAAGCAACCACAAATAAAAGCAGAGGGAAGGGGTTCGCTTTCGATAAGAAAGGCATAGGCCTAGGGTTTTTTCTTTCCTTGCGGCCGTCAGCCGGCTTTTAAAATTAACGGCTTGATGATCTTTTCAATGTAACGAGGATGGAGTTCACAGATTTCCAGTTGTGAAGGGTGCTTGGCTGAATAATGCTCAGAAAATTATATTAATTGTGGTGCTCTTGGAAAGAAGACGAGATTGTTATCTATAAAAACACCACGTTCGCCTGATAGAACGGATGTCTCGGCTGTCAATCAATACCGTCAATCCCGCAAGAAAGAGAGAAGGAGAGGGAGAAACAGAGAGTAGTTTTCCAACTTAGTCCCACAGCTTTCCAACGTGTCGGTTCTGGTTTTATTCATATTCCGTGTTCCTTGCCCGTTTGACCGCGCCAGGTTAAACGAAAGTGATTTGACACCACGGTCACCAAGTGCTCATATCCAGCCATAGCCCAATTTGCGCGAAAGAGATTAATATCGGCCAGGCACGCGCGCAGCATTCACAATGAAGGATGGAAATCACTCCTTTGTTGTGGACAAGACATTTGCGCATCTCAATTCGGAGGGAAAATGTTGCCTACTGTACGCACACAAGTCAAACAACAAAGTGGTCCAGCAGGTTGTAGGAGCCCTATACCTGGCGTAATGTAGATGACTGTCATGAAGTGTTAATTATATATTTATGTAGGCCTACCACATTTTAAAAATGTAGGCCTATTGGTTATGCCAGACTAGGCATACATTTTCCCTCCTATGACCATGCGAGCAGACGCGCAATGAGAACATGGCGTTTCCTACATTAGTATTTATTAGTTTCCCCCCCCTCACCTACAACTTTGTACATGCATAGTAAAGTGCTGGGATGATTGCTAGGTTACTTTTTTATTGTATTTTTTATGGTATTATCCTTTTTGAGGAAGTTTGTCGACGTCAGTGAAGTCAGGTGTGTCAAAGTTGCGGGAAATCGCGGTGATTGGTTGAAGTTGCGCCCTCGCGGCAGAATTGCGGGAAATCATTGAAGTTGACGAAAAACGACGCCATCGCGATTTCCTGAGAGGGACTGCTTTATAAAATGGTGCATTATATAATTTCTGTATTTAAAAAAATATGCATCGTAGGGGAGAGCGGGGCACAAAGTAACGGTAGACAAGTAGTCCTCCCCACAGACAGTACAATCATCTTCCTCCGTGTTTTCCTCGGCGCCACGAGATGCCTTAGTGTGGGGAAGTGGCTGATCTGGAGTCCTCTCTGTTCAGTTAAACACACAAACACATACATGCTCAAGCCTGACAAATGGTCACACTTAAGCCTGACATGTGGTCACACTCAAAGGAGAAGTCCACTTTTTTTGAACATTGAGGCCATATTTGAGTGGTCTGCAATGTTTTAAGAGTCCCCCTCACCGTTTATTTCATGTTTGCTGCAGTCTCTGTTATTTGGCTGATTTGGATTTCATCTCAACCCAGCTTTAGAATGGCCATCTATAGGCACCTGCAACTCTTTTCTTTAAAATTATCTTAAACATTTGTTTTCGAAAGGTCTACAGCTCACAAAAGTGTTTAAAAGGGACACTCCACCCATTTTGCATTAGGCTTTCCATTGCTAGACACCCAGTCATACTTTTTGGAATGGTCTTGCAAAAATCTCTCAATTCCCCTGAGATAGGAGAAATCTGCATTCATCTCTTAACACTTCCTCTGTCAATTATGTAAAAATGGTCATTTTGCATCATCGACATAGGAAGTGTAAGAGAGGTGGATTTCTTTTGAGACTACAAGCCTTTTTCCCACCTTTTCAACCCCGCCCATAGGGGACTGGACCTAATGCTCTAACAGACCTATCACAGATCAGTGTCCCAGTGCTTTTGAAATCACTGGCATTGAGGCTCCAGTAAGCAGTGTTGCCAGATTGGGCTATTTCCCACCCAATGGGAATGGACACCAGTAGCAGAGGAGACGCTGAGGGGACTGCTTCGAGATCACAGACTGGCACTTACTACAGGGCAGTGATGACCTGGGAGGAGGCCCACAGCATGTACAACAGATTACATCAACTTCTGCATGGACATTGTTGCACCAACAAAGACTGTCAGCTGTTACCCAAATAACAAAACCCCTGGGTAACCAGTGAGGTCAAACAACTCCTCAATAGTAAAAAGAAACTTTTCAAGGAGGGTAACTTCACAGAGCTCAGGAGCGTACAGCGAGAGCTCAAAAGCACCCTCAAGGAGGCCAAGGTTGCATATGGGAGGAAAGTGGAAAAGAAAATGAGCGGACAATTCCAGAGAGGCTTGGCAGGGGCTTAGAAAACATCACCGGCTGTGGGAAGAAGAGATGCATGGTTGATGGCGACCCATCAATGGCCAATGACCCTAAACCAGTTTTACAACCGGTTTTGGCAAACTTTGGCACTGGGGGAGGTCACTCAGTCGTCACCTCTCAAGCTCCTCACCCCCCCCAGCCCGCACTTTGACAACGACTCTGGCAACGACCCTGAAGATCACTTTTCAGCCGGCTCCGATCTCCCTCACTCAGAACCCCCCACTCTCAGCGACACTCCACCCTGTGACAAATACATGGACACTACATCTACCCATCCCCCAGCTCTGCCTATGGCCTCCACCCCGACCATCTGCAACTCTGCCATAGCAACCCCCCCACTGATGGACACAGCAGGCCCACCAACCCCCACCGTCGCTACCCCCCGCTCCAGCCCCTCACCTCTGCCACTGGAAACAAACTTACCCACCACCACCATCCACCCCTCCCACCTCCCCAAAACCTCATTCGACCACAACCATCACTGACTATCACCTCTGAACAAGTCAGAGGGGTACTGAAAAAAACTAAAAAATCCAGAGGCAGCTGGCCCTGATGGCGTTTTGTGCAAGACTGCTCAAGACATGTGCTGAGGCATTAGGCTGAGCCATTACATCACCTGTACAATAGGAGGTCTGCAGGAAGGAAAGGTCCCCACCATGTGGAAAACATCATGCCTGATACCCGTCCCAAAGAAAGCACACCCCAAGGAACTCAACGATTACAGACCCGGTTGCCCTCACCTCACATCTAATGAAAAACATCTCGAACGGGTGCTGCTGCGCTACCACCTCAAGCCCCAGGTACGACACGCACTGGATCCTCTGCAGTTTGCCTACCAAGAGAACGTGGGGAGTGGAGGATGCTATCCTGTATCTCCTCCACAGGATACATTCTCACTTGGACAAGGGTGGCTGTGCTGTGAGAATCATGTTTTTTGATTTCTCCAGCGCTTTTCAACACTATTCAACCACTGCTGCTGAGAGATAAACTGGTGCAGATGGGAGTGGAGCCTGGCCTGGTGACCTGGATCACTGACTACCTCACGGAACGACCCCAGTTTGTAAGGATGGGTGACATCACATCTGAGACAGTGGTGAGCAGCACAGGAGCGCCACAAGGAAACGGTGCTTTCCCCCGTACTGTTCACTCTGTATACGACAGACTTCAGCTACAACTCTGCGACATGCCACATGCAGAAGTTCTCAGACGACACTGCAATTGTGGGGTGTATCAGAGATGGTCAGGAGGAGGAGTACAGGGGACTGGTTGACAACTTTGTGGGATGGTGCAAAAACAATCAGCTGCACCTGAACACCACCAAAACCAAGGAAATGGTGGTTGATTTCAGGCGCTCCATCCCACCCTTGGTGCCTGTCTCTATTGGGGGAGAGAAAGTGGAGACTGTCAGCACTTACAAGTACCTAGGAGTGCACCTCGACAATAAACTGGACTGGTCCACAAAACTCAGATGCACTCTACAGGAAAGGCCAAAGCAGGCTCTATTTCCTCAGAAGGCTGAGGTCCTTCAATGTCTGCAGCCGACTTCTGCTTATGTTCTACCAGTCTGTCATGGCCAGCGTGCTCTTCTTTGCTGCGACGTGCTGGGGAGGAAGCATCAGGAAGAGAGATGCTGGACGCCTTGACAGACTGGTGAGGAAGGCGGGATCAGTGGTGGGCATGGAACTGGAGACACTCACCTCAATAACCGAGAGCAGAACACTGAGCAGACTGGACTCTATTATGGACAATCAGCATCACCCCCTTAACGCCACCTTCACTAACCAACTGAGTCTGTTCAGCCACAGACTCCGTGCTTTCACCTGCAGGACTGACAGACTAAGGAAGTCCTTTGTCCCATGGGCAATTCAGCTGTTTAACAACACACAGAAGGACACTAAGAAGAACATCATCATAGGGGACTGGACTGCCCTGAGATGCCAGAGCTGGCCCAGCCCGGGAAACCTCTTGGTGTGTGTGTGTGTGTGTGTGTGTGTGTGTGTGTGTGTGTGTGTGTGTGTGTGTGTGTGTGTGTGTGTGTGTGTGCTGTCCAATAACTGCACTAAGGAACTTTTGACCCTTGACCACTGGACATACTTGTTTTTCCTGCTTACCACAAGCAAAGACTGTGATCTGTCGGAGCTGGCCCAGTTACTGGGGAACCTCTTTGTGTGTGTGTGTGTGTGTGTGTGTGTGTGTGTGTGTGTGTGTGTGTGTGGTGTGTGTGTGTGCTTGCCTAAAACACTTACCTGTACTTTACTGTGACATTGTATGAATGTTTCAACCCCTATCATACTCTGTACACTGCCTACTTCTACATACTATACTATATCATAGATGTATCCATCAACACTTGTTGTCTACCTTAGCTGACAGAGTATGTTTTTTCTGCTTTGGTCTATCCCAACTCACAGAATGTCATTTTGCACAATTACCTTTTTCTACATTTATCTCTATTATTTTATTGTATTTTCCCCACCCTGATGACTATTCCTGTGTTTATTTTTGTCTTGAAATGTCCATGTGGGCTTTTGTGTATTTGTGTATTTATGTAAGCTACTGGATACCTGAATTTCCCCCTGGGGATCAATAAAGTTACTCTACTCTACTCTACTTCTCTACAATTGGGCTGCTTGGGATGGCTGTCTGCGGGTAAAAATGGCCCAAAAACTCGCCCAATCTTTCCCATCGACATCAATAGAATTGGGCGGGATTTAGTGCTTCCAGGCCGGTTTTGAGCATTTTTTGGGCTGGAAATCATCAGCCTCATCTGGCAGCACTGCCAGTAAGTCACTGGCATAGCTGGAAAGGAGAAGCTGGAGCACACTGCAGCTTAGTTTTCAAGACTTTATTTTGTGCACACACCCGACCAACGTTTCAGTGTTGCTACACCTTCTTCAGAGTCAAATGATAGCAAGAGAGAGACACACATTTCAAGACTTGACATTCACAGGTGATCCCACTTGGTTTGGCTAAATTGGTCTCATCTAATTGCAGGTAATTGACCCCACCCCTCAACACCAGGACAAGATTGCAGACAATTAGACAGAGAGGCTTCGTAGAAAGGCATTTTGGATTCATACTCTAAATTCAGTGGAGCATCAGGGCATAAATGAGGAACACAATATGTCTTGCTCTCTGTAACAAATTGTTCCAGCATCGCGGCTGTGGTCTTCTAATAATTGTAACTGTGGTTTTATTGACAATGTTCTTTGTGTATTGTTTTTTTCACTTTTTTATTTTGTTTTGGGAAGTTGGCAAATTGTCTACAATCTTGTCCTGGTGTTGGGGGGTGGGGTCAATTACCTGCAATGAGATCAGACCAATTTAGCCAAACCAAGTAGGATCATGTCCGACATTCCGACATGTCGCTATTCCGACATGTCGCTATTCCGACACTTTTTATCCCAACGCATCATTGCTTCATGATGACATTCACAAGGACTATTTTTTATATTGCAGCAGGGAATATGCATGAGTCTCGACACCAACAAGGCGATGTGGTCCGTGTATATTTTCGTTCATTCATTATTCTATTTTGGATATCACACGCGAAAGGAATAAGGACTCGTTTATGATGATTTACGCTTGAATATCACTTATGAAATGGAACGAAGCGCCATATTTTGCTATTTTGTAGGTACTGAAAATGAAATGTTGAATCTTAGAAAAGAGAGAAAAGCAATAAAGAAAAATGTCCTTCTGAATTGCGTCTTTTGTTTATTCAGAATTCGGGTGACCTGAGAGTAAATCCTGGAAGGCTGGTTGAGCCTTCATTACATGGTTTCTTTGGAGGCAAACGGACTTTGCAGGCATTGTTGATGCAATATACAGAACGTTGCTACACTTCAACGATGTGGTCGATCTGTGATGACTGTGCGAGGAATTTGTGAGATGGTTGCGTGGGCTATCCATATCAAGCAAGCGCCACAAGCATGTGCATACGCGTCACCACCATTGAGT
Organism: Engraulis encrasicolus; assembly: GCF_034702125.1. Taxonomy (NCBI): domain Eukaryota; kingdom Metazoa; phylum Chordata; class Actinopteri; order Clupeiformes; family Engraulidae; genus Engraulis; species Engraulis encrasicolus. Next base: position 9,580 of record NW_026945914.1, read on the forward strand.
AGGGCGTCCTAGAGGGGGGGTAGAAGAATGATTTACCGTCTATTTTTTTTACTTAAACCTATCAACCAATTTAACTTTCGAAACAACATTTCATGTGCTTAGGCCTGGTCAGAGTCTCAACAGAAGTGCAGCTGTGCGACCGGGACAGATATCTTCGATGGGAAGGGGTAGACCAACTGTCATCGAGAACATTGACAGTTCTTACGATCAGCATCAGTTTCACAGTTCATCTCAAGCCTTTAGGTGTATCTACCCGGACATATTGCTTTCCAACAATATCACTAATGTTCCAAATACACCAAAGCGAAATGTGTATTCAACATGCGTAAAAACCCGGTATGGAGAGTGTGCGCGCTTCAGCTCATTACACTTGCCAGAATACGCAACAGTTTGCGTGAGAACACTGCTTTGGACCGTTTGCTCCCTTATGCATATTACTATGTGAAAGGGTAAAATAGGTTATTGATTCCAGAGACTTTAGCCTTTATTTAGGCTATAAAGTTGAGTCCATAACATAAAGGGAACTTCATCTCTATTTTATAAGGCGGACGCACGCTCCAATACAGGCCTAACCATCACGCGTCCTGCGCATAGGCCTACTAGCCTGTACATCGCAAAAATGTTTTTCATCATTATATTATTTTTCTGTTGTGTCTCTGGCTCCAGCTACTGTTCTGTGTCTCGTTTGGTAGCTAGACCTTTTCTGATGCGTTTCAGACGGCAAACTTTCCTTCCGGGTAAACAGAGGGGGAGGGGTCAGTCAAATGAAATTCAATAAACGAATAGCCAAATATCACAAATTGAAAAACGATCAAAAATATTGTCATTTTTTATAATGCTATTATGGTATGAAGTAACACATGTAGAAAACAAAATACAGCCATTTCTGCTTGTATTGCTTTAATCAAAACAAGAAGTTGCACCCTTTTTTGAATTTCATATTTCATTCCAAAATAGAATAATGAATGAACGAAAAAGTACACGGACCGGGATTGCGCTGGAGAGGGCTTACTGGCACGCAGCAATTTATTTTTAAAATAGGCCTATAATTTGAGCGGGTTTTCACATGGCATGTGAGCGGTGTGCCATTGAAATTGGCAAAAGCACACACAACTGTCTATTAGCACTAGAACTACCACGGAGGGGTCATTTGACCCTTTGGACCCCCTGCGGACACTCCTTTTGTTGTGGAAAATGTGGCTGTTAGCAGCTCACAGCTGCCCCTTGAGACACAGTGTGTGTGTGTGTGTGTGTGCGTGTATGGATCATTTCCAATGCCTGTTGAGTGCTGTATCTCTGCATCTTCGTTCCTTGGAGAGGAGCTTCTTTCACCACAAAATTCTTGAGGGAAATGAAGCAGTAGTCCACATGCACTGGTATTTATCAATCTAACAATTGCCAGGTTGCATTCACATGAGTCGTTATGATCACATGGCATGGGAGATTCACACGTTGCAGTTTTTCTCGATTGGTTTGGCTAATTTCTCAAAACTGAGATGACATTCTCAAAACAACACGGACAAATCCCCAAACCAACTTGCAATTTCCAAAAACAGAATGGCATTTTTCATTGCTTTCATCAGATATCAAATGCTTTGTACATGTCTCAAATGTTAAGTACATCTCTGCAGATGGATATGTACAAATACCCTTCAGTTGACACATTCAGCATACATTTAGCACATTTTCCAAATAAATTGACCTTGCTTATCTAAACGAATTAGACAGTTCTCAGTCTAATGGTTGCCCTCTTCAAAACACATCAGCATTATTTCATTGTGCAAGTCATCATATGCAAAGTGGTCTATGCAATTCCCAAAACAGTCAAGGACATCATATTTTAAGAATTTTATTACATAGTAAATTCATGACAGTGTACAACAGGTCAGATGGTATTGTAACTTTACTAGTTAGTAGAAAATAATTTTACAACCGTGTATACTACAGTTTCCTCTGTTATTTGGCTAATTTCATGACATTTTTTCAAACGACATTCTGTTTTGAACAATTGCTAGTTGCTTTGGCATTTATCCATGTTATTTTGAGAACGTTATCTCTGTTTTGAGAAATGAGCCAAACCCATGAGAAACCTGTGATATATGGGCATTACTTTCTCTATATGAATTTACAATAAAGAAAGTTACTGATAAATGTCCTTGGTAAATTATCTGTGTTGTCAAACTTTAATGGTTTCACTCACTTTTTCATTTTTATACATAGTCGAAATCTGTTAGCTGAACGTAGATAAAACACCTAACCATTTTGACTGGCAGTGCTTACACAATGGCAAAGGGACAATGTATTTTGGGGCTACTGATGATATATGTGGGGAAGAAATTTAGTTTTGACACATGGGTAAACTGTTTTTGGGGTGATATGAGCGAGTGATGAGGATCCATGTGGTTATGCTGAACCATCCAGTTTATTTTGACAGAAGGACTAAATGAATGCAAATGAGCCAAAGCAATTGAGAAGGATCTATGCCATTTTGATGGTACTGACTATTTATATGTGAGACGGTTTAGTGCTGATGCAAGAATGAGGTGTTTTGAGAGGTATATGACATTTTGCTAGTTATCTGAACTGTTGTGCAGAAGTGTAAGAATGTTTGGCCAAATGACCCAATGGTTATAGAAATGTCATCTCAGTTTCAAGAAATGAGCCAAACCAATCGAGAAAAACTGTAATTCAACCATTATCTGGTTGCAGTCATATGATTCGTCATGATCACATGGGACATTCACACGTTCATTGATGACTTATATGAAGAAAATGTGCTGACATGTTTTCAGGACAACCATTACACTGAGAATCAACCAATTGGGATAGATAGGCAAGTACATTCATTTAAAAATTCTACTAAATGTAAGCTGATTGTGTTAATTGTAGGATACTTGTACATAGCATTTTGCAAGGATGTACTAAATGATTGAAACATGTACAAAAACATTTGAAATTTGATGAAAGCAATGATAAATGCCATTCTGTTGTGAGGAACTGCAGAGTAGTTTTGGGATTTGTCCATTTTTTGAGAAGGACATCTCAGTTTCAAGAAATGAGCCAAACCAATGGAGAAAAACTGTAACACACTGTCCGCCAAACTGTGCTATCTGTCTTTGCTGCTGATATCTTCATGCAAGTTGCTATTTACCTGTGGTGATTTTGGAGGCTGACAGCCCTTGGGAAGAAGCTGTCTGTCCCCGTTTGTCTTGGCTGTTAGCACTGTAAGGTGTGACCCCCTCACCCCTCACACGGCCCCTAACAGCCTCATTACCATAACAAAATGAGTGATTAGTGTATTAGGTAAAAGCCGCCGGGTCAAATGACCCCTCTCTGGTACTTCTAGGTAGGCAGAAGAATCCTGGTAGTTCTAGTGTTAGTGTAGTCTATTTAATGTAATATGTAATATGTAATAATGTAGCCTATTTAATATGGACTATGTCGACCACTTAAGATATTATGAGGAAATAAGAACACCAACCTGAAGCCATTTTCCCCTGCTGCGCTGGTCCGATATCCTGCAGACAAACTGTTAGGCCCCTAAAGCAACAACGTTGCCGACATGGAGCTCTGGTATGATACACACAGAACTTGACTTTTAGCTTACTTATTATGTCTAATGTAATATGGCAATAGAACAAAAAAACAATGGAATAACGGAGGGTCCCGAGGCAACACTGCTATTAACTTTTTTTCCACACACCAACTCGCTTCGACTCGCAGTGTCCAACTTGAAAACGCCTTGACACTTTAAAAAGAAAAAGAAAAAAAGAGTCGTGCGCGATTGTGTGTGTGTATCATAGGCCTAGGCCTACTCTGCATCCCGTGTGCAATGAGTAGGGAAACAGTAGGGATCTTTATCAAAGGCACTGCCATGTCGACACATTTTTAAGCAGATTCGGATGAATAGCCTTCAGGGTACTTTTCAGCATTTGCCTACACTATTCCACTGCATATTGCAGTGGAACATTCAATCGACTTCATAAAAAACGTTTTGTCAGCGTTGTCAAAGTGAGTTCATTGTTATTAATAATAATCAGCACATAGGCCTATAACATGCACAGAACACCACATCTAGGCATAGCCTAGTAGGCTATAACAAAATGCAAGTGGTAATTGTTTTTGTTTTTTTACTGTAAGTTGAATATTTTTCTTAAAAAAAGAATGGATTATTACCGAGGTCGGGACCATTGCGGCCAGTCTGGACACTCGAGTCCTTAGCCTAATAAATAGCACACGCAGTGTAGGCCTAGTTGTCTTCAAATAATTCTGGTTTTATGTTCAGGCTATTCAATCCCTAAATTACTTTTTGGTGGATTACTGAAGTAGGCATAGACTACACCTTGAATGAGGCGTGCGTGCGTCTCCCTCCTCGCACTGCTGGTCATGCTCTACCGCAGGAAAGCATGGGGCTGGTTGCAGACAATTAAAACAATATGTGTGCCTGCTATCATCATTGCATTTCTAAAATGCCAAAATCATGTGAGCAAGAACACGGCACAGAGCAGGGATAATTACGCTGGAATGACAGATTTCAGGCGCATTCATCCTGCGCGGCCGCCTGGAACAGACCATTTTTTATTAATAGTCTTAATCAAAATCCTGGCCACCCAGTGCAGTCGCGGACATATATATATATATATATATATATATATATATATATTTACAGCCGTTAGGATCAGAATTCGGCACGAACCATATCGTGAGCTGTTGGATGGATTTTGTGATTCCTGTCCTCGAGCAATGTGCCTGTTCCTGCTTTAAACTGCGCACTGGTTAAAGTTATCAGGGACTAGTCGCAGATCACAGGATAGGCTATGTTAGTGTAGGCTATTTACTGAACCCGCTGGAGAACTTGCATCACTACGTTTTTTTTTTCCAAATGCCTGCAGCTATGACCGTGATGAAGATCAGGTAGGCTAATTATCTAGTTTTCTAATATGGGGCAACGGGAAATAAGCATCCGAGATGTAGGCTAAGGCAGTGTTTCCCAACCACTGTGCCGTGAGAGATCGTCAGGTGTGCCGTGGAAAATTCTTGTTTAAAAAAAAAAAAAACTAAACAAAAAAAAACCCCAATTCATTATTATCAGCAAATAATGCCAATATGTCATCCAGTCTACTGTTGACTGGCGTCCTAATCATGTAATAATTCCTTATCACTAGGTGGCAGCAGCAGGTAGCGAATTGCATTGTAGTAGGCCTAGCTGTCAAAAGAAGGCAATAAAAAGTCAATACAAAGAGTTACATTTCATTTGGATTTAGGACTACCGGTACTTGTACGTGGGATGCAACGGCACCGATTCCATTGTGCTTGGTATGTAAACGAAACACCCTTCACAAAACAAGAGTGCATACGATTTTGTTGGCCTGCGTAAGCAGACAGAGAACCAAGCAACATTTATGAGGGAAAAAGGTAAACGAGAGAGCCCTTAAAGCTAGCTAGCTGAACTTGTAGCTAAATAAAAAGTCACACAGTGGCAGAGACGCCACCTGCCTGCAAAGCCAATAGGCTCGTTTGCAACCACGCAGCAAAAGATTTGATCAAAACGTGATTTGCTTGGTCATAAAAAGGAGGGGATAACTGTGTCGCAACCAAGCTGGACACATCAGGACGACGAGATTTCAACAGCGGCAAAGAAGGTGGATCTATAGGTCTGTGGGTGGATCTACCTATTTTGACAGCGGGTGTACCAGGGCGCCCTCTCGTGGAATTAAATAATCATGGCGCTAATTCTTTTTTACTGTTGCAAGTGGGTTGTGCGACCATACATATGGATGATACCACTCTGAGTATGCTGCATTTGAGCATGAAATACATTTCAGCATGTAGAAAATAAAGGAAGTTCAACTACACATATGAGCTATGAACACCAATCACGGCAGATTCCTCACATCATGGAGGAGGTCTTCTGGCCAGCGCAGTAGCTTTTTGTAACTGCGTGGCAGCTTGACAGAACTTTTGTTCCCGCAATGGTTCAACACCATGTGACACGACTGCCGCGCAGAGGTCACTCCCTTCAACTGCATCGTGAACGGCAAATTCTAACCAGGATGCTTCACGCGGACACACTGAGCATGCTCGCTGCCTAGCAAATTTTCAACCTCGCAGGAAAGACGCTGTCATGAACGCCCTTATTGTAAATGAGATGCTAGAAGAAATAGCCAAAGTCCCTCTCTCAAATAACACAAATTTCAGACATTGATGACATGTCTGCTGACATCGAAAGTGTGGTTTTGGGAAAGATTTGTATCCGTGAGAAATTTGTGTTGCAACTTGACGAGGCTGCGCAACTGGACATGCGCAACTCCTGGCCAATGTGCGTTTTGTGAAAGGAGACGCAATCAGAGGAAACATTTAGCAAGGCATTAAACAGAGATTGATATTTATACATGCATATTCATATTGTAACAGTGAAATATTTCCTAAATATCATTGCTACTGTCGGAATAAGCAGTATTTTCTGTATTCCTGCTAATAGAATGCTTTTGGACAGAATACCAATTTGTAAAAAATAGTAGACCTAGGCCTACTTTGAAATTTATAGCTTCCTTAAGAAGTGGACACGTTAAGTGCACTTTTTATTTGAAAGATGAAATATAAAAGCTGATTTTAAAAAATACATTTTGTGTTTATTTGATTGCTATTCAAGACACTTTTATCAAAATGACTATATTGTTAATAGGCGGCTACTATAATTTGTTTACATTATTTCAGCATTTTTGGTTGGTGGTGCGCCGCGAGATTTTTTGAAGGGAGAAAGTGTGCCCTGGCTCAAAAAAGGTTGGGAAACACTGCGCTAAGGGACCAGATAGTCTAACAAAGCAGGGAAAAGGGACAAGTTAAGGCCATTTGGACCGTGACAAAATGATACACTGATCGTAACTCTCTCCACTACTTTCCGTTCGTGTCGCAACATTGTTGCAAATGTCATTGGCGTTAGAATGTTGTTCACGGGCCTAAGCACTTGCAACAATGTTTAAATGATAGGAAGAGTGGTGCTTTTTAACAGAGCTCTCTATTAAATGTGGGCTTACAGTCTGCAAAAAACACTGGCTGCGAAGGAAGGGTGGCTGCGAAAGAGCAGGGACATCAGAGGCTCGGAATGTCAATTTAAAAAAAAATGTCGGAATGGCGGTGTGTCGAAGTGGCGTTGTGTCGGAATGGCGATTGCCCCCCGCTGGTGAGTGTGTAAGGCGGGCCTGGGATCCTGGCACGGCTACACACGCGCAGCGTAATTGCCAACATCGGAAGAAAACCATGTGTTGATCGAGTTCTCTCTCTATTGCAAGCGCGTAATAGCCTACATAATAAGTAATATTACAGCAGAAGGGGGTGTCATTTTACAGGTAGACTAGACCGACTGTTCATGCATCACAAATGAACCGATATGGGCTATGTCCCATGCACGTCAGACTGTGGCAGAAAGTCATCCATTCAATTTACAAAGTTCTGTAGTTAAGCGCCCAAGTTGGTGCTTTTTGTATAAGAAAGTATCAGGATTTAAGTCTCATTATTTAAAAAACATATTAATGAGCCTATTTAAATTTAAAATATGTCACAGGTGGGAGGTGCGCGTTTGAAAGCGGCACCCTCCTCTTATTACCAATTCCCCCGAGGAACATTGTACACACCAGAAAACACCAAGACACCAAAGTCATTTCATTCAAATATTTATTTTCCATTTGAGAACATAGTCCTGTGTGGATGTGTGTGTGTTTGAATACAACCAGTCCATTCACGCTCTGTCGTCTGTTCAGTGAGACACCGCGAGTCGGCTGTGCCAGCTGCAGCGATAGAGAGAGAGAGAGAGAGAGAGAGCTGAAGGCGGCATGCACCGCGGGTAGGGGGCTTGCTTCTAAGGCTATGGCAGCCAGGCGTGGGCACTTACCGCAGAGATACACCAGCGGCGACGCGACTCAAGCGACAGAGTGTAGCAGCAAGCGATACGAGAGACTGAGGAGACTAGAGTATGTCCGTACAGGCAGAAGGCAAAGCATTCAAGCATTCCCATTGGCTGTGGTCACTGACCTCTATACAGTCATTGGCTGTCGCGGCTTGTCGCCGAACTGCGTCATAAAAAGTTGAAAAGATTTCAACTTCAAATTGTCGCGCTCGTCGCGCAAATCGCTCTAGTCTCCAGAATCGCTTTTGTCTCTCGACTCAATACAAAGTCAATTACTTCCGTCGCTCGACTCGCTCAGATCGCCGCTGGTGTATCTCTGCGGTTAGGCCTAACGCCTGATTTACATGAGCGCTTCCAAAGCGTTACAAGCGTGGCGTTCCATTATTTTCCGTTGGGACGCGGCAGCTAGGCGAGAGGTGGTGACGTAGGGAAGCGAGGATGGTGGGCGAGCGAGGCGAGAAAGTTGAGCTTGGCTGAAAAATGTAGCGGCACCGCGAAGCGTTAACCAATGGGAGAGCTTTCAACGCCATGACGTCACTTGCGTCACCAGCACTACTGGGATATTAAAAATGGAGGCTGTTTTGATTTCGGTGGTGTCAAATCTGCCGATCGTTTTTCACAGATGGTTTTAAAATAAATGACACTTCGGTTAAGTTAACCAATATATCCGCTCCTGTTTCATAATTTTTATTTGCACGTACAGTGTTTGTGATTGAAGAGAGACGGTTGTTTGACCACAGAATTTGCTAAGCTAAGCTAATTTGACCAGGAAACGATGCTACCCGATTTCAGATTAATAGGCCTATTGTAGCCTAAATTTAGGCCTATGTCTGGATTTGTAAGACTTGCCTTTTGGAATTTCTCACAGTTTGCTTTTGTTTTGCCTCGGTTTGGACACGACAACGGCTCTTCTCTCTGGAACTTCAAAATAAGGACAAGGGTTGTGTGCTCCATCATGTCGCTGGATGTTTTCGTAGGCCTTACATTGTTGCGATATAATTCGATTGAGTAACTTGGAATGTAGGCAACAAAGTTTATCTCTTCAAAGCAGTAACGTGGGAAAGTGTCTTACATCGCTGATTTCAGCACCACACCCGCGTGGATAGCTCATTTAGATTTAAGAGCCTTATATGGATATGGAGGGAAACGTCGGCTGCCCTGATGACAGCGCTACACAGTAGAGTGGCAGCATTCTCAGAATGGTTCAATATAGGCCTATAGGCTACTTAAAAAAATGTCGGAATAGCGGCATGTAGGAATAGCGGCGGACGGTGGAAAACGTGTCGGTATTCCGACAATAGACATTAACGTCGGAATAGCGACATGTCAGAATAGCGCCACGTAACCTGACTGTATAGAGGTCAGTGACCACAGCCAATGGGAATGCTTGAATGCTTTGCCTTCTGCCTGTACGGACATACTCTAGTTTCTTCAATCGCTCGTATCGCTTGCTGCTGCACTCTGTCGCTTGAATCGCATCGTGCCTGGTCTATTCGCGCCTGGTCTATTCGCGCCTGGTCTAACGCTGCATTAACCCTTCCCTTGAAGGAGCGTAACACCGGGAGGGTGAGCATGATGATACCATTAGATTTACAAAAATCCACAGCGCCTACGGTCACATGGGGAGTTGTGGTTATTGAGAATGAGTAAAACTTTTGACGATGGTTTTGCAAATTTCTGGAAATGTCTTAAAAAGGCCAGAAACTCCCCTTCCCCCAACCACCCACTCCTGTTCTCCACCCCTATACACCCATTCAGGCCATCCCTGACGAGGTGGGAGTGCTACCGTTTCCTGGGGAATATAAAGAAGGGGGGGATGGCATTCCCAGCCATGGCCACAGTGACAAGGTTGCCACTCTCCCCTGAGGTCATTGCACCAATCTGTAAGGAGCATTGATAGAGGTCAGCCATAAAGATAAAATTAATAATGATGACTCTCTTGACGATAACCTTCCCACTGATATTAAGTCATATACATCTAGGGTATGTTTTCCTTAGATTTTGTTAGATTTATTTTGTTCTATCTCTTCGTGTCTCTTGTTCTATCTCTTCGTATCTAAAATTATTAAATAATTTATTCCTTCATCAATCTAATAAATTCTAAGATTATATAATAATCCTTACAAACCTGGTGTTGCCCTTTTGGCCCAACCACCTTCTCTGGACCTTGGACAGTTGTCACCCACGTCTCGTCCATGTTCCAGATGTCGTTGGCCTCAAAATTATGCTGATTGTAGGCAGCCTGTAGATTTTCAAAAAACCTGTTAACATTGTGGGTGTTAAAACTTGAGGCCGTGGACAGGCTAGTTCCTTTTCAGAAATGCCACCAGTGAACCAGTCTTTCCCAGCCATTTCGGTCTTCGTCCAAGACTCTGGGAATGGGCAGGAGAAAGCCACTGCACATTGATATGCTATTTTCCTGACCTGAAAATGTAACAAAATCCAGATTAAATGTCCATGTAACTGAGACTAAGAAAAACAAATTTAACCTACACTGTAACTTTACCTAATGCAATGTTAAACCCTAAAACGTTCTGCCATTCTACTGTACAGCCTACCTCTCGTGGGCAAAGCCCAAAGTACATATCAGAAGCTGTCCTGAGATAATTGCCATGGGCCTCTTCCGGGAGGGAGGATGCGAGCTGGAGCAGATCGTCCTTCGAGGCGCCGTCTGCAACGGGGACATTGCGCGCTTCCAGAGTTCAGCAGCAGCCCAGGAAGTGAGACTCGGGTCCCTAGCCAGGATCCGAGAACTCCGGCGCACAGGGATTGGTTCTTCTTCTTCCTCATTGGCTTCCTCGATCACGAAATTGTCGGTAGACTCTGACATGACAGCGAGAAACTTGGATTCGGGTAACGTGCCGAGAGTGCTGGCACGACGGTATTTTCGCCGTCGGCACCTGAAGTAGCCGAGAAGGGTGAGTCAGACATGTCATTTTAAACATGAGAAGATGGCCTCTGATTGGCCGTGGCATGATGGGTGATAATTGAGTCCTTCCTGGCAGAACTAACGCAAGCTACATTTTCCTGACCTGAAAATGTGACAAAATCCAGATTAATGTCCATGTAACTGAGACTGAGAAAAACACATTTAACCTACACTGCAACTTTCCCTAATGCAATGTTAAACCCTAACTTTCTGCCTCTCTACTGTACAGCCTACCTCTCGTGGGCAAAGCCCAAAGTACATACCAGAAGCTGTCCTGAGATAGTTGCACAGCTTCTACTCCTGGGCACTTGAAAACACCTGCCTGTGTCTTGAATACCCCACTGGGGGTAATTGGTTGCTGCCTGATTCTAGCAGCTTCTTGCTTTTATGATGTGACCTGGCCACTGAACAGACGGAGCCGCCTCTGGCTACCTCCCTGGCAGCATCTACTAATGTTTCCCTTGAAACACCTCTTAAGGCCCATTTATACCCTACGGAACCGGACGAAATTCACCTTTCCGGTCCACACGTTGCTCCCGGAGCTTCTGTTTATACCTCCGTCCGTAATGCGGACGTTCACAAGAAATCCTCTAGAGGGCGGTATTGGGTCGTATTAAATTGCCGCGGGTTCGATAAACATGGCGTCTATTGAAGAGGTTACCGTGCTTTATCTGCTTTGGCAGCATTATAAAAAGAACAAAAAAACTCGGCGCACTAGAAGATGGGGCGTGCGACCACTTAATTTAACTCGACTGGAGGATGGGGAATTTGTGTCCCTGGTGTTGCCAATGCGTGAGAAGGATCCAGAAAAGCACTTCGGATACTTCCGAATGTCAGTAGCGACCTTCGATTGTCTACTCGCCCGGGTCATGCCCTTCATACAGCACGGGGAAAGTCACAGGTCACCGGTGGGCCCGATGGAGCGTCTGGCAGTGACCTTGCGGCACTTGGCACACGGCATCTCGCAGAATGCTCTGGCAGGCAGCTACAAACTGGGCACAGCGACGGTCTGTCAAATAGTCAAGGAGGTGTGTCTTGCTTTGTGGGCAGTGTTGCAAGAGGAGGTGAAGTTCCCCACCAATTGGGAACCAATCCGCGATGGCTTTTGGGAGCGGTGGAACTACCCGAACTGCGTCGGAGCCATCGACGGAAAACATGTTCGAATCAAAGCGCCAGCCAAGAGTGGGAGTAGTTTCTTCAACTACCGGGGCTATTTCAGCTTTGTGCTTATGGCGGCTTGTGACGCGAAGTACAGGTTCACCTATGTACATGTTGGGGCCCACGGTAAGGAGAGCGATGGTGGCGTCCTCTCCAGGAGCAAGTTTGGCAAAAAGTTGATCGACGGTTCCCTCCCACTGCTGCCGTGCGCTCCTCTGCCAGGGACAGATGTGTTGACCCCTCCTGTTTTCGTCGCGGATGAGGCTTTCCCGCAAAAGATCAACCTGATGCGCCCATATCCAGGTGCGTGTGTGCGTGTCAATGTTTATGTAAAGTTGTGTAATGAATTAACCAAACGGCAAGAAAAAAGGCACCGACAATGTATATTTTGTGCTTATGATGGTCGGTGCCTTTTTTCTTGCCGTTTGGTTAATTAATTACACAACTTGTAATACACTCTTGCAACAACGCTATAATTTATCTTCTGAAAATATCAAATCCACCGCGTGCCTACCCTGCTGTCCAGTGCAACTCATAACCTAAAAAGATCATGTTAATGTCTGTCTTGGTCATGCTTGGTCCTATTATTATAGAAGGGGCAGGTTGTTCTAATGCAAATGTTTTATGCTTACAGGATCTCAACAGCTGTCTCATGACCAAAAGGTCTATAACTACAGGCACAGCAGAGCCAGGCGGGTGATTGAGAACTCTTTCGGCATTCTTGCTGCCCGGTGGAGAGTGATGGCCCATGCCATTGAGTCCTCTGTGGAGACAGCAGAGGTAGTGACCAAGGCCTGCATCGCTCTTCATAACTTCCTGGCCAAAGGAGATGAGGGCCTGCCAGAGGAAAGGCAGTACATCCCCCCTGGAATGGCTGACAGGGGTGGGGTGCCTGGAGAGTGGAGGGTGATTGTTCAGCAAGACACCAACCTCACACCGGCCCGTCGCATCACATCAGCGAGGTCCACCCAGGATGGGTTGGCTGTGAGGGAAATATTCAAAGAGTATTTCCAGACAGACCAGGGAAGGCTGGAGTGGCAGGACCAGCATGTGCGTCGCGGCACACTTCTTAATATTTGATCATGAAATCATTACATATTATTCCCATTATTGGAAAGTCAATCAATTGAATTTGAATGTTTTTTAAAATAATATTTTCTATGCATGTACTAACAGGTGACAACACTATTTGATTATTGATATATATTTTAGAAAATGTGAAAAGAAAATGTACTGATGACACTCTGCGCCTTACTGGTTACACACCTGGTTACACATCTGTTTAAGAGGTGGTGTTTAACTTTTTTTCAACTTTGTGCTCCCTGGGACCTGCTGCTTTGCCAATGAATTGTTAATGTCTTGTTACGCGAATTGAATGAATGAATTGTTAAGTTAATGTTAAAATGTAATGGTAAGACATCTTAATAAACAGTGTTATTACAATACCTGTCTACTACCTATGATGATACTTTACATGACAACAATCAAATGGTAGCCTACTACAATGTTTATTTATTAATAATTTATTAAAGGGATACCTTTTCCAAAAGGAGTGGGGATGCTGCTAGGAGGCCAGAACAGGAGCTGGCATGGTTAAAGGTCCATATAAAATCACAGGGAAAAAAACAGGTGCTATGAAAGCACAAGACATGTTGAATACACGTTCAAGTATTACACATTCGCAAAACATTCAGAACAACACAACAGCGGTGTGTAAAGTGCAACATAAAATAAAGTAATAAAGTGCAACATAACATAAAATAAAGTGAATACGATCAGAACAGAATTAACTTCAAACTTCAAACAGCAAAAACAAAAACAACAGATTTTTTCCCCAAAAGGGATTAATTGTAAGACAGCATCAACTGTTGAATTTCCTTCACCAGCTTCTTGCCATCAGCTGGTGGGAGGTCATGAAGGAAAGAGTTCAGATAGTTGGTGAACGAGCTGAACATATCCCTCTGTTGGGACTCCTGGCGCAGCTCCGCAAGCCTGCCAAGCAGGGCAGCACCAACTGGGTCAACGTCGTCCCTCTTCCTTTTGGGTGTTCTCGTGTTGTGGGATGCAGGCCTTGGTGTGGGTGGACGGTGTGTGGGTGTCTGTGGTGTAGTACCACCTTCCTCCTGTTGTTGTTGTTCTTCTTCCTCCTCCTCCTCCTCCTCCTCCTCCTCCTGCTGCTCCTCCATTTGCACCTCGTCATGCACTTCACACTAGAAGTAAACAATAACAGAGTACCAGTATTGAAATGCAGTTTGGCATATAATTATATGTTGCAAAAAAGACCAACCATCCTAGAGACTGTGGGGGCATTCAAAACAGACACGCACACAAACACACACACACATACACAGGGGGAGCAGAGTAAACAAACGAATGCAGAGACCGTGAGGTATTCACACACACACACACACACACACACACACACACTGACAAAAGAAAAGAAGGAAGGAAAGAATATGAAAACACGCAAAAAGAACACTTACGTCAAAGTTGGACGATGTCCGCCTGTGTTTAATATGGACCTTTAACCATGCAAGTCGGCGTAAAATCGGGTGTTCAGGTCCCCCGGCAGCATCCCCACTCCTTTTGGAAACGGCATCCCTGTGTGCTCGGACAAATTTGTCCCTTGCCAAGTTCCACTTGGCTTGTGCCTCTTTTGCCGTCAGACCTAACGCAGTCGCAATCTCTTCCCAACTATTTCGGCATCGTTGTTTGTCTCTATGTCCAGGCACCGTACTGTCATAGAGATGTATGTACCCCCGCACCATCTCGCATATTTTCTCCTCCATTGCCGCCATTTTTAAATATCCAAAACATTGCTCTTCTTCTTCCTCCACAACTTCCGGAGCCAAGACGCATCTGACTCGCTACTGCCCCCATGAATTCCGCTGGTATTGCTCCGTTTCGTCCGGAGCTCACCGGATTGCTAAGCTCTTGACCAACGGACAAACTGACGGATGAAACAACCCCCGGAACCGGACGAAAGCGTCCGTTTCCGTAATTACCGTAGGGTATAAATGGGCCTTTACGGTGGTCCTTTTCCTTGACCTCATTCTGTGGAAACAAAGCTGGGAGGTAAAATACAGTACTTTTGACCTATCACACTGTGTTGTTCTTAAACATGTTATTTCAATAGCCAAATGGTTAATATATTGCAAAACTACATTATCGTCATTACATTAATTTATATTAGTTTTGTGTAATAAAAACTACAGTAACTTCCTGTAGGCCTATTGTACTTTCTCTTGTCCATTTCTCTGGACAGGCCTGGGTTATTCACTTCAAGACTAGTTTGATATTTCCCTTGAAAGTATGAAGGCTTGAAACACTCAAAACACTTTTCAACTTGACAACACTGGGGGGCGGGGTAGAAACCCAAAACAATAAAAATAGACAGATGACAACAATACATAAATGTAAACACACACAATCTAAATGGTATTTAAAATGAAATAACATACTGTATTTTTAATACATTTGAGTGGTATTTAAAACGGCTACTTCTAATAAAATGGCACAGGTTTTATGTCTCCCTTTTGTTACATCGACAAAAATCAGAACACTACATGGAGGGATAGTTGTAACACTTGTAACACTTCTTGTAACAACAGCGCACGCGCAAACTCACTCACACTCTGCACACACATAGAAAGGGCACCGCTTCTCTCTCACACTCCCTCCTTCGTTGCTTCGACGGCACTGACGTTCCATCGGCTAAACCAGGGGTGTCCAAACTTTTTTAGTGAGGGCCGAATACAGGAAAATGAACAAGGGGCCGGGCCGCACTTTAGCGGTGACATAGCCTATTGTGTGATGACCGGTAAGGTACCAAATACACAAGGGAGACAAAAGCTGTCTGGTAGCCCATGATTTAGGCTATTTCCAATATTTTCAAGAGGCAATGTAAGAAAAGGTAACAAAAATTGCATCAATATTATTGTGTCAGTGTATGAATTATCCACATGTACACGGTTAACAATTAAGCTTATTATTAATTGTTATTAATTATTATTAAATTGATATTTTATTATTGCCTACAATCAATCAATGCATGTTTATATGCTGTTTTATTTGTATTTAATTCTTATTATAGCCACTACTTGCTGTTCCCTGGCACTTCATGGGTTAATGTGAAACTCGCGCTGATCCAATCAGATCAAGTGCCTCTCTCTCAGACGCACGCAGGCAGGGATGAAAACAAAAAGGCAGCTCTTCTCTCTGTGCCTCCCTCAGTTTAAATGAGCTAGTTCTGTCGTAACCTAGCATGTTTAGCTAACTTGCTACAGCCAAAGAGGCAATTTTACAGGATGGATTCACAAAGCATTCAAAAACTAATGTCACTTGTGCGAAATGTGCTTACAGTACAGCATGATACTATTCCAACTGTGGGTTAAAGTTACAAATAAAAGTGCTAAGCAATCGCTAACGCTAACCGCTAATTAAGTTTGGAGTGTTTATAAGCAGCTGCTGCCGTAACTGTCTCCTATTATTTGGTGACGGACGGCGCTAACATAACAATGCCATAATATCATTACTACCAAACCGCCGATTACATCTTATTTTAACAAGGTGATGAAAAAGTACCCAAACTACCCCGGCCCCAATTGAAACCTGAAAAATATCTTAGCATCATGCTTTAGTTCCCAGCCTGTCATCCTGAACTCAGCGTGAACAGGTCTGGGTTCCCATGCATAGGATTTTGCAAACTAGTTCATCTGTGTTTGTTAGAAGGCATTGCTCATTTGTGGTCAAGCCAAAATATTTCCTTTGGATGCAGCAACTTATTAGCAACCATCATTTTCCCCTTGTTTCTCTGATAGGACTACTACCGTAACAAACAAGAAACAACTAGCCAGGTGGAAGTGGAGAAGTTTTAGCGG